>NC_073692.1:249185313-249210313 GCF_029784155.1 Uranotaenia lowii | reverse complement strand
CGTCACTTTCCTTCGAAATAAAAAATCTTTTTGCTGCGTGAATATCACCTACAAACTTTATATTGCTTTCATTATCCTGTTCCAACACTGTTGCAGTAAAAATATTTTTCAGACAATCACCAATTTTTTTTTTCAAATATATAGTTTTATAATTCACTTACCAGTCTGGGGCAAAAGGCAACAAAATGAAAATCAGAACTAAACCTCATAAATCTCGTTTCCATATGCTGAGATATGATTATTTTGCATTATGTGTTTGTTAACATTCAAATTTCATCCATCCTAAGATTTATTTTCATCATTTGAGCTAATAGAATATTTGTAGTATTTTTTACCCCCAAATGTATGCAGCAAATTTACACTTTTTCCTTAAAAACACTTTTGATAGAAAAACGTAAAATTTAATTCGAACAAAACAAAAAAAACTGCAATGGGTGCTTTATGCGTTATGCCATCACAAATGTATCAAAAACTATAAATTTTCAAACGTTTTCATTTGATTTTTCATTAATAGCAGAGTTTGTTGCAACTTACCCCTTTTTCTTGGTAGGGTGAAAATCGCATGTTTTTGAAAATTAAAAAATACAGTAATTTTTCGATTTTATCACTGTTCGTTTTTTCAATACTTGCTAAATTCACGCTCGAGTTGATCACGGTTAATGTTTCGATTTTATCACGTTGTTTTTGGAAATCATTCAGAAATCATTTGCCATTGTTCCATTTTTATTTCAAGTTTCGTCAAATTCACGGTTTTGCCATCATCACGGTGAATTAAGCGCGATAAAATCGAAAAATTACTGTAACTGGTAAAACCAATAAATTTTCTGACTACGTCAATTTGGTGTTCCATCAACTTTAAAACTTTTGATGTACAAGAGGAATGATTATCTGTAGGCATTAAGATTTTAGAAGCCATTGAAGTTGAAAAACTTTACATGGTGCCCCAGTTGACGGTATATAAAAAGTGGTCAATTTGAGTTCAAATTTTAGAGAAATCACGCTAACAATATCCTCTAAACCCACCAACACGAGGGGAAGTTTGAAAAAAGGTAAAAAAAGATGTGAGATTCATTACAATTTACTGGAGAACTGAGATTTTTAAGGAACCAAGTATGTTCTATGAAAATTATAAAAAAGTTAACGAAAAAAAAACTTGAATTTAGAGAATCGGTCCATTAAGAAACGAGATACAGCAATGCAAAGCCAAAATAGGTGTATTTTTTGAAGTAAGATTTTTTTCTACTGGAAGTTTCGTTATAGCTGCCAAAACTTCCTTTGGACTACCAGAAATTTATGCATCCATGGATAGATTTATTCTCGAAAATTTCAAAAATTATAAAATCAGCGCAATATTCGAAACCTGTCAGAAGTTATCTTATAAGCATTCTAAACAGAGCTCTTTTTCTGAACTTTTTTTCATTCGGAATCAGCTACTGGTAATCTGGTAAAACATTTCGACTTAATTTTTCAATATTGATAAACTAGAATAAAGTATCTATACAATAAACTAAAATTCGTCAAAATCGGTCAATATTTGCGGCCAGGGGAGCGCACGAAAACTACAGGTCAAGTTTCTATGAAATAGATTTTTACGGATATTTTGCGAACAGCTTTGGAAGGTTAAAAAGTTGATTTTCCAATTACCTTTCTGTAGATTGCAATAGATGCCGGGTTCTAGAGTCAGCGTAATCAACTATACTTATTTGTTTTCCAAATATGAGTAACCGGGAGCCCAAGACAAAATCACTTTCACTTAATTCCTCTATTTTAGTTTTGTGTAAAATCATCCGGCGCGATTTCGTATCGATCAATTCTATACTCTTCTCCATCGGGTAGAAGTTTATCAGTAAACGATGCGACAAATCCATTTCCTTTCGAAACCATTCTCCTAAAAAAACCAAGCACTGCGATTGGGACGCCTTAAAGTAAAAAAAAAGGTATCGAAAACAGATATTCAATCAACAAATACGGGAAAAAAAATAATATTTGTACCATGGAGGTTTTGAAAAAATTTGTAAGCGTTTACTCAAGCAAAAAGACAAATAAATACTAGGTGACGAAATTGTGTTTACAGGTTTACATGGTAACACCTTCATCAACTACTCGTCAACCTGGTTCATCAGATGCAACCCTTATAACGGCGCGTTCGTAAAAAGATTTTTTTTGTTGATGCATTCAGTAGATCGATTTGTTTGGTAGACTGCCGTTGGAAGCATAATTGTCACATGTTACAAAAAGGCAAAGCGAGAAAAACGCAATTAAAGTTTCACTAAAACATTTTGCTGTTATCGCACAGTTTCGCAACTTTTTTGACTTCAATGCCGTAGATCTCTAAAGTATACTCCTATCATATGAGCCTTCATCGAATTTTTCGAAAATGAACAGATTTTTTCAATGAAAACCCTTGTGTGACATTTATGCCGCGAATTTCTATGAATAGTCGAAAAATGGACGCATATTTGTCACACCACGAACATTTTCCCAGTAGTTGTTTGGTTTGATATTTCGTGTGTGGCTCTTGTGCTTTATTCGTGAATGGTAGCTTAAATTGAAAAAATCATGTCTAAATCGGATTATTTAAAAGCGTACATTATTTGGTGACAAACATGAAGTGTTTAACGGGTTCGATCAATAAAACGGCGCGGGGAGCCATTTACGGCAGCTCACTCACTGTACAGGAAGCAACATTTCTTCAACAAACTGTCAGCTGCCGTGCTGAAAATGTCGCAACCGAGAGAGTAGCGATACCAGAAGACGACAATCAATCCGTTTGAAGTGAATACGGTCCTGGAACAAGTTCCGGATGAAGTAACTCTGGCGGCATACTTCGTAAACACTAAAACACATACATCTCGGGTATTTTGCGAGGTGCGTCAAAATAAAATCTCAAAGCAAAACCAAAGAAGAAATGGTCTGCTAAAACCACCGACAATCACTTATGGCCATCCTGGACAATTTTGGATTACAGTTCCACGGCGCCGGAAGAGTAATATTTGACTAATGTTGTGAAGTGGGTTTCGTTTGCATGCACTCTTCCAAGCGCCAGCAACGAACCCGACGCAGTTTGCAGAGTTTTTCTTGCACATACTGGGATGTCGCGAAAACAGTGACCCTTCCCTCTCTTTATATTTCCATGATCCCCTCGCGACTATCAAGGACACGTATGCCAAGCTTGGTGAAAATCTATTTAGACGTTCCAAAGTTATAATACATTGGCCCTTATTCTGCGCCGCGCGTGACGTGATGATTGTCACCTCACTTCGGAGTCACCGTGAGATTTGTCACCTTATTCCCGAAGTCGATGTGGGTAAAGTGACAGAGGTTCATTCAAGGTGAGTGACCGAATGAACACATCTGTCAAAATGGTCGAATTTGTTCAGTGCTGTTTTGGTTTTGTTACACTTCGGATTTTTAAAAATTAATTTAAAAATTATTAGTTTGAATTTCGGCCAGAGAAGGGCGGCAATAGGATTTTATAGTGCCAGCAAGCTGCTCAGGACAACAAAACGGTCAAGTTTTACGTCCTAGGATACAATTTCGGCAATCACAACTGAGCCTAACAAGCACCAAACTGGATGGAACAAGCACCGCTGGTCCCGAGTTGTATGAAAAAACAACGAAGGCGGAAGTCATCGGCAATATCCTGCCAACCGATGACCAGGAGGATTTAAATTCAGAACCTTTTTACCAAATTCAGCAGCTTTTTTGGGTGAGTAATATGCGGAAGCGACAGAGGAAGAACAAATAATCAAAATATCATTTTAGACTAACGCTGCTGGGAGGAACCTATCATCTAAATTCCAGTTCCTGAAAATTGAAAATTTGAAAAATCTGCTGGAGAAAAAACAGATTTGGGCATCGAGCCGTGGATTGAGGTTTCCAGGTCAGGGACTTTTGTGCTAGCCAAAAGGACAGGAGTTTGTTGGAATTTGAAGGACGATTCCCGATAATTATACGGATATGCTAAAGGTGATAAGATGCGGCAATCTCTTTTAGTCATGGAGGAAAGAAGAGTCGTTTTCAGAGCAAATTACATTTTTAAAATAATTATCTATGGGTATCTTCAATGTTAAAAATAATATTCAAATATATTCGAAATCATGTTAATTCCAATACCAAACTTTAATAAAATAAGAAGTTTTATTTTTTAAATTTTAATCTGTTAAGCATCTAGTCTTAGCATTCAAGATTATTGCCCAAACATTTAATACTAAATATGGAAATAGTTCGGTTTGGTCCGGTTGGGCGGAAAGCCAGATTTTTGCACGAATCTATTTTAATAATTATTCACCTTTATAATTTTGGTTAAAAAGTGGAAAAAAAAATTAAAAGTATTTTGATTTTCTAAGTTTTTGTCATTTCATCTTTTTAACGTTTCGCAAATCAAATTTCAATTTAAACTGAATTTTGGATTTCATTAGATCATACTTTCCATTCAGTATTTTAATTCAAATTACATATTTCAGATAGCAATGAAAAATATTCAATATATTTAAAAATTATTTTGCTAATAAATTTGTTTTATTTTGTTTCCAAAACCAACATTCATCAGTATAATTAACTATTTAGAGCCTAACATTCTGATTTAAATAAATTTTCGATTCAATTCCTATCTCGTCACCACCTCAAAAGGTACCGACAATTCTCACCTAAAATCGTCACCTGAATGCGACGATTCTCACCCACGGTGACTATAAGAATAGGGTAAGAACTCACAAAGTTCATCCGAAGTGACGTTCCTCGCCTAAACCGACTGCTGGAATAGAGTGACTTGGGTGACTCTACTATCGTCACGTCACTCGAGGCGCAGAATAAGGGCCATTCATTTATTGAGTGTGAATATTATACGTCCAATCGTCTCAGTGTGACAGTTATGCGTCCATTTGTCCCAGTGTGACAAATTGACTTTGATTTTTTCTCGAAATTTCTAGAATAAACTCTACACCCAAAATAATTTTGAAATTTTTTCTACGGGATTTTTCACGTAAATTTAGATTTTGTTGCATCCTATCGATTCTACGTGAGTTTTGTGTAACCACAGAGTATCAAGGATGCCCTGGTAAAAGCTACTTTACTTTCACATAACTTACACATGAATTTCACGTAAATTCCAAGTGGATGATAGTGGTAACAAAATCTTATTCGAAAAGGGATTTCTTGTCAGTCAGCTTACTTGTTTTTTTGCTGTCGTCGGAAGTCGACCAGTAGACCACACTTGTCATCCTGCGGGGCCCTAGCAAAGCAATGCAAATCCGAGCGTCGGCAGCGTGGAGGTAAGTGTATATGGATTTCCCGGTTGGAAATCAATTCATTCTAAGCAGAGATTTGTGTTTGTTTCCAGCTTCGGAGAAAGCTTCTGGAAGTTCCGCCGAGAAGAAAAGGAAGGACCGTGAGAAGGAGCCATCGGCATCGAGGAGACGATTCCAGTCAAGTGTCAAGTGTTGGAGGTATATTTCAAGTGGCAATGGAATGGCACACAAGGTACATTATTCACAAGGATTAAATAAATTATGTTTGCGATAAAATTAAATTTATTTTCTTTTTTTATTACCGAAAGTAGAGACGAAAAAATATTAAGAGAAAAGATTCAAACATCATTTCAATACTAAACACACTTCGCGTAGCTTCCATCATCACATCGCGTTGAACTCACTTGAAATTCACGTAAGTTGTACGCGATATTCACCAAGCAAAAATTCCTATTAGGGGAGCGTTTACTTATTTTTTTCGTACAATTTACGTGAAAATCAATTGGATAAAAATTATGTAGTTTTTCACGTAGCCACGACGTGCGGATTATTTTGGGTGTATGTTTCGATAAAGAATTTCAATAATAATCAAATTATCACGATTGGCATCAAAAAGTCAAAAACGTCGAAATGTGACATGTGACAATTATGCGTCCAACGGCAGTAGATGATAGATGAAATAACTTTTCAATGCTTTTCCATACCCGATCCTGACCGATTTCACTCAAACGGTTTGTGCGGTCATTCAAGCAGTGCCATACACGATGCAAATCGTATTCACAGCGACAGAATTTCATCGCATTTGTACAAATGTGGTGTATGTAGTCTGTGGCCCGCTTAACATAGCATACACAGAAAAAAAATCTGAATCCTTAACGACACTGAAATTGAAAACCTTTATTATTACATGACATGGAACGCGATTTATTTATGTAAATTTACAAAATAAAAACGGTTGAATCCTTAACAGCACTGTATTCTAATGACACAAATGTTACTTGACACGGAACGCGATTCTCTGATGCAAATTTACATCACATATGATGTAAACAAAAAGAAGCATCACATACGACGGAATTTTCAGTGCGAAATAAATATTACACGTCTTAATATTTTACATGTCTTTCAAATTTTACACGTCTGTTGAAGATTACAGACGTGTAATATTCAACTTGCACTGAAAATTCCATCATATGTGATACTTCTTTTTCGTTACATCATATGTGATGTAATTTTACAATTTTTTTTTGTCACACGAAATTCTCAACAACACTGAATTGGAAATTTCTCAAAATACACGACATGATATATTACAATACACTGAACGTGATAATGTCATGTAAAATTATAAACTGTGAAGAACAAGACCAGACAAATGTGACAAAAACTGTTAAGTCAAGTCGTGCGCCAAAGTATTTTCCCCGCGCGCGAGTAAGTTAATTTGAGTTTGATTTAAGTTTGATGGTTCCCGGAGATATCCGAAAAGCAGGGATGCAGTTCTGGAAGCGGATCCACGGTGTTCAACATTGAATCCGGTACTTCGCGGAAAAAATAAAAGAAACAAAATATAATGTGTGTTAAAAAAAATTTTGCCGCTTAATAAAATGAATCATATTAATTATAGATGAGTTTTATTTTTATTTGGAGACGTAAAAATTCCAGTAATGAATCATATTAACAATAAATAAAATAAAACAAATTCCAATTGGAAAGGTTTTTTTCCAACATTCAGTGATTTTATAATTTACATCATTTTTATTTTACACGTTGCTAAATTTTACATCATTTTTTATTTTACACGTTGCAAAATTTTACTGGCGTGTAATTTCCAACTAGCACTGAATATTCCGTCATATATGATGCTTCTTTTTATTTACATCATATGTGATGTAATTTTACAGATTTTTTTGGTAGTGTGTATGTCATGACCGTAGGAACGGGGAGAGGTTTTAGTGGTTAACAACAGTGGTTAGCAACAGAAGTGACAAGCTGTGTTTCCCCCGGCAGCGCTGGTGCGCAATCCCCACATCTGGCTGGAACATCAGGCTGTCTTGTCGTCACCATCAGCACCAGGACCATCAGCAGAGGAGTGCAAATTGTTTCCTCCCAATTATTCCGGGTTTGATTACTGTTTGGGTGGTTGTCCGATAGATCCGGTATTAATGGCCGTGACCGGATAACGGAAGCATTGCACGAGTCTGAATCCGATTGGTCATTCTCTCCCGGTGAATCGAGCCATCATCTATCAACCGAGGAAAAATCATTGCCGTCGTCATCGCCAGGGCCGGCTGCGATCAACGAAAGAAAACGTGGTTGTGTACCGAAGAAAAAAAAACACTCAAGAAAATTAGCTCGTTAAGAAGTGCTTGGAAAAAATTGTAAGTTCTTCTTCTTTATTTTTCTCTTTTCTTTTTACTATCTTTTTCTCTATAATTCGAACATTGTTTGCTTCGTTCATATTTGAAGAAATATGAACGAAGGCGGGGGGTCAATCCCCTCAACTGAGGATGAGGAGGATAGCGTCTATGAGGATGAGGAGCATTTAGAGGATTCGGTTGTTGCGGGTCCTTCTAATGAATTTCATTCTCCAATGGATGTTAATTCTGAGTCATCCTCAGTTGAAAGTAAAGCTACCCGACTCCGAGTCTACACTGAGAGCTCTACTTTCACTGGTCCTTGGGTGGTTTTTATCCGGCCCAAAAAAAATGGAAAGCAATTGAATGTGGTTCAGATCACAAGAGATCTGGCGAGATGGTCCTCCGTAACCTGCATTAAAAAGGTGCGACCTAACAAATTGCGAGTCGAAGTAGCTAACCGGAAATCCGCAAATGAAATTGCTGCCAGCAATTTCATAAACTTAGAGTACCACGTGTACATTCCGTATCGAGACGTAGAGATCAAGGCGTGATTACTGAAATGAGTCTGAAGGCAGAGTACGTGAAATCCAACGGCGTTGGTAAGTTCAAGAGCCTCGATTCGGCTTCGGTCGAAATCTTGGATTGCCGCCAACTCAGAACTGCCACCGTCGTAAATGGAGTCAAAGGGTACTCACCTTCAGGTTCATTTCGTGTGACCTTTGCGGGTACCGCCCTCCCTCATTATGTCTTGATTGACGGAATATTGAGGCTGCCTGTGCGACTCTTTGTTCCTCGCCCAATGGATTGCAAAAATTGCAATAAGTTGGGACACACTGCGTCGCACTGTTGTAACAAGCCACGGTGTCCCAAATGCGGGGAGAATCATGGGGCTGGAGCGTGCTCAGCAATAGAGCAGAAATGTGTTAATTGCGGGGGCTCACCCCATGATATCGCCTCGTGCGAGGAATATAAGAGTCGCTGGGATAGCCAAAAGCGCTCTTTGAAGGAACGGTCAAAACGGTCGTATGCCGCTATATTGAAGAGCGCGGCGCCCCCGATCCAATCTCATTCGAGTAACATTTTTTCTGCGCTGTCAGTTGACAATGGAGAATCAGATGCTACCGACGAAGATCATCCTGTCATTTTTGTAGCTCATTCGCGAAAACGCTCAAGACCAGCACCAAAGAGCCCCAAAATCCCAACAAAAATTCCAACATTTTGTCCCTCAATTGGTGTTAAGCCAAAACTGACATCTATAGTGAAAGAAAAACAAGTCCCTCCCGGGTTCCGTATTAATATGACCCCACAGAATACACCAGATATTGCGAGAGCTTCTAAGTCTGCCTCTCCTAACGTAATCTTACCAGAATCAACTTCTCAATCTGGAATTTTCAAATTATCTGACATTTTAAATGGGATCTTCACCTTTTTAAACGTTTCGGAATCAATAAAAAACATTGTTACCTCTATGCTTCCGGTATTAAAGACATTTTTGAAGCAATTGATGCAAACTTGGCCCCTTCTTTCAGTGTTTATCTCTCTCGATGGCTAATTCACGCCCAGAGGTCGGAGATATCACTGTTTTACAGTGGAATTGTCGCAGTCTCATTTCTAAACTGGATCCGTTCAAATTTCTTCTTCATGAAACTAGTTGCGATATTTTTGCCCTTTCAGAAACATGGCTTTCTTCTCAATCAAACATCTCATTCCACGATTTTAACATTATCCGTTTGGATCGCAACGATTCTTATGGAGGGGTGCTTTTGGGGATCAATAAGCGCCACTCTTTTTATAGAATCCACCTCCCTTTATCAGGAGGAATTGAAGCTGTTGCATGCCATACAACTATAAGAGGTAAGGATTTATGTGTTGTCAGTTTGTACTGGCCTCATAGAGTTGCAGTGGATCGAAGTAATCTAGAGGACCTGTGCTCAGTGCTCCCTGAGCCAAGGTTGATCCTGGGTGACTTCAATTCACATGGAACTGTTTGGGGGGAGCAAATTCATGATAGACGTTCTTATCTTATTTATGGCATTTGTGACAGTTTCAATTTAACAGTTTTGAACACGGGTGAAAAAACACGGGTGCCTAAACCTCCTGCAAGACAAAGTGCAATTGACCTCTCACTCTGCTCAAATTCACTATCATTGGATTGCCAGTGGAAGGTAATCCCTGATCCCAATGGTAGTGACCATTTACCTATCAAAATTACCATCACCAATGGGGTCAATACTTCAAATTCAACAAATATGGAATATGATCTCATAAGACACATCGACTGGAAAAAGTTTTCGGACACAATTAATTCAGCTATCAACTCCATGGAGGTTTTACCTCCGTTGGAGGAATATAACTTTATTTCTCGTTTGATTTTCGACTGTGCGGTTGGTGCTCAAACGAAACCCATCCTAGATCCATCTGTTCGTCGAAGGCCTCCCAACCCATGGTGGGACAGTCAGTGTACCAAACTTTACGTGGACAAATCGAACGCCTTTAAAGTTTTTCGAAAATACGGAACCCTGGATAACTTTAACACGCATTTTTCCCTTGAGCAGCAACCTGATCAAGGGGAAAAAACGTGCGCATTGGCGTAATTTTGTGGGTGGTTTGTCGCGGGAAACATCCTTAAGCACTTTATGGAATGTAGCACGGAGCATGCGTAATCGTTCTTCCACGAACGAAAGTGAAGAACATTCGCATAAATGGATATTCAATTTCGCTCGGAAAATTTGTCCAGATTCCACACCTGTGCAAAAAATCATACCAATACCGTTGTCTTCGCATCGCTTTGGGTTGTATGCCCTCAACGCACAACATGAGTCTTGAAGTTTTGGCAGGAATACTCCCACTAAAAGATCGATTTAATTTATTATCACTCCGATTCCTCATCAGGTGTGAGGTCTTGAACCCAATGGTGATTGTAAATTTCGAAAGACTACTTGAGCAAAATTTTCAAACCAGATTTATGTCTATATACCATGTCTTCATGTCCATGCAGGTAAATTCTTCGTATTCTCCAACTCGTGTTTACATCCCAGACTACGACAACTCTTCTGTCCAGTTTGATTTGTCTATTCAGCAAGAAATTCGTGGAATACCGGACTCCCACCGCCCACTTCTGATTCCCAGAATTTTCGATGCTAAATATAGACACGTCGATGCTGATAAAATGTACTTTACCGATGGTTCACTTATAGAGGAATCAACAGGATTTGGAGTGTTTAACGAAATGTTCAGCGCATCTTATAATCTCCAGTCACCATGCTCTGTGTATATAGCAGAGTTAGCAGCAATTTTTTGGGCTTTGGACACCATCGCTTCACGGCCTGCGGGGCACTACTATATCGTAACAGATAGTCTCAGCTCTGTTGAAGCAATCCGCTCAATAAGACCGGGAAAGCACTCACCATACTTCCTTGAGAAGATACGGGATATTTTGAGTGCTTTAACAAGACGTCGCTTTTCCATCACCTTTGTTTGGGTTCCCTCTCATTGCTCGATAGTGGGTAATGAGAAGGCAGACTCTCTGGCAAAGGTGGGGGCGAAGGAAGGCGACACGTATCAGCGTGAGATTGTCTTCAACGAGTTTTTCTTTTTAGTTAGGAGAAATTCTCTTGTCAACTGGCAGCGCAAATGGGACGAGGATGAATTGGGTCGGTGGCTCCACTCGATTATCCCAAAGGTAAGCCTTAAACCCTGGTTTAATAGATTGAACTTGAGTCGGGATTTCATTTGTATATTTTCCCGTCTCATGTCCAATCATTATTCCTTAGACGCGGTACTCTATCGTTTTGACATTGCTGGCAGCAATTTGTGTAATTGCGGCCAAGGTTACCATGACATCGAGCATATTGTCTGGTCGTGTGAGGTCCATCTTGTCGCCAGAACGAATTTATTGGACTCACTTCGGGCCCGAGGAAAACCACCCTAACGTTCCAGTGAGAGACGTGCTAGCTGTGCTAGACTTGGACTACATGTTCGAAATTTACCTTTTTCTAAAAGCTATCGATCTTCGTCTATAATTCTTTTTATTTTCATATTTCCCTTTCTATCATCTTTTTCTTTAAACTCAAAGTGTTAAGCTAAGCAAACAATTGTAAAAACAAAAACGAGTTTGGCTCCTTAAAACCTGAAGGTATGAGCCGTTTCAAATAAAGAATTATAAAAAAAAAAAAAAAATTCTTGATTTTCAGTTCAAATAATCATAAGAAATTAAAAATGAAAAGCTGCTTTGAAATCCTGGTTCTAATTTGGTTATGCATCTATCTTCTATATATATAAAAATGAATTTCTGTCTGTCTGTCTGTCTGTCTGTCTGTCTGTCTGTCTTTCTGTTCCCTATAGACTCGGAAACTACTGAACCGATTTGCGTGAAACTTGGCAGGTGGGGGTATTGGAGGCAGGGGAAGGTTCCTATTGTGGTTTGAGACCCCTCCCTCTCTCATGAAGGGGGGGAGGGGCCTCCCAAACAAAAGACAATTTTTTGCATAACTCGAGAACCCATCAAGCAAATGGTATCATATTTGGCATGGGGTGGTATTTGGGGACGAGGAATATTTCTACACGCAGAAAAAAGTTTTTTCATTTCAAAGGAAAGTCCTGCAAAAACAAAGGATTTTTTCCTTTGATTTTGGGATAAATAAAAATTCCTTTGGTTCAAGGACATTTTCCTTTGTTTCAAAGAATTTTTCTTTTGAAAAATCTTTGAATCAAAATCTTAATGCTTTAAAACAAAAAACAGTTTCATTTGATGCAAAGTTGTTTTCGTTTGCTACAATGTAATTTATATTTAGATTTTAAAGTATTGGTTCATTGAACCATTTTCCTTTTATTCCAATTGGAAGAAATATTTTCTGTTGTTCCGAAGTTCCTATTAGGAATTTTGAATAATAAAATGAAACAATTTACATCTTAAATTCATTTTTATTTACAAACTTAACACAAACACTGGTTCACTATAATGGAACTAACCGGGCCTAAATTTTGGCCTGAGGGCATTCTTCTTGGGCCGCTCAATAGACTGGCGATTGCCGCTGAAGATCGGGCCGAAGATAATCAGACCGCTGGATTTTGGGCGGAATCAGCCGTGGTCCTGTAACAATGCAAAAGTTTATATAAAATCTTAAATATTCACTTTTTGACTAACGGATTAACACGCACTTACCATGGTATGCATTCCCCATCCTGAATCCTCCTAAATAGCTATCTTTGAATCACTAGTTTTGATTTTTAACACGACCGGTCAAACTTTATTCGAAATTCGGTACTTGCTCAATCCAAATTATCTTCTAAGTTTGAAGTTTTTACTTAAAGAATTTATTTCTTTCAGTTGAAAAATTTTTTCTTTGGTTGAAAGAAAATTTACTTTGTTTCAAAAGACATATGCAATTGAAAAAATGTCTTTTGAATCAAAGAAATTGTTTAAAATCAAAGTCCAAAATTATTCAGTTCAAAAAATTAATTCTTTCTTTCAAAAATTATTCATTTGAATCAAAACGTGAATTCATTGATTCAAAGAAAACAGGAGTTTTATTCAAAAAACTGAGTGTTTTGAATCAAAGTCAGATTTGTTTTGTTTCAAAATCCAAGTTTTCTCTGCGTGTATGATTTTTTTTTTGTAGAGAAATGAATCCAACTTAGATGAAATTTCAGGGACTAGAAAAGAGAAAATCGATGTTGAAAAACATGCGAAAAAAAATTCGCCTTGTCTCCCGGTGAGACTTGAACCCACATCTTGCGCCTCTCCGGAGCCCATGTATTAACATTCTACTACAGGAGACCAACCTGGCGTATGAATATTATACTGGTTGAGTGTCGATGTCTATCGGAATGAAGGGAATAGTTCTCCCATGTGATTATAATCATTTTTCTTGGTCTATTTCTATTCCCATCATTTCATCTTACGGTAGTTGGAATCAAGTTTGGACATTTTTAAGCACGGCAAGATTTGCATTGCCTTGAGAAAAATGTTTGTTGGGTTATTTGCACAGGAGTCTAAATTAGAGCAATTTCCGCAATATGTCGCATATATTTATTATCTCTTTCATTGGAAATTGGATTTCGTAAATACAATGTTTTACAGTCGCAGTTATCTGTTAATAGGGTGAGTGCTCCTACTTTGGACCTAGAGCCTACTTTAGTCCTAAAATGCCGAAAATCGGAAATAACTCATTTCGTTTGCATTGATTCAAGACACTCCTATGGAAATAATGAACTCTTGTTCTTCCTTTATCCTATCATACTGCTATTTGCCGTACAAAGTAATTTTAACAGGCCAAGCCTAATTTTAAAATTAAACGACCATTGCTGTGATGAATATGAACTATACTATTCATCTATTTTTCCTCAAGTAATAAAAAAACATTGGAAAACCCGGGAAATAGGTACAGGGTCCAAACATAGGACACTTTCGGCTACGATGGGGTTTATATAAACCACCGCTTAAAGAGTCCAAAGTAGGGCAACTAACCCTATGTTAACTAAAAAGCGGTTAGCGTGACAACTCCGACAGATTTTACACATACAAAGAAAATAATAAAAAGGTAAAATTTACCAAGATAGCAAGGTGAACGCTTGTGAAAGCCAAAAACGTAACTTCTACCTCTTCGAGGTGAAACCACAGAGAACAGACATCGGGCCCCGAACAAAAATTTGTTGAAATCGTGTGTGAGAATACCCACCTAAGTTTCAAACCAAATTCGTAAGTGGACTAACATCCATAAGATGTTGCTACCAGTACACATATTTTTCCATTTTTTCGACACGCTTAGAAATTAATACTCATAGCGTATCTCAAATGAGGCCATTGCAATGTATGAGAGTAACACAACTTTTTGTGTGATAAATTTTAAGAACATCTTGATTTAAAAAAAATGCAAATCATATTTCAATCATACTTTAATCGCTGTCATATGTCCCAGCATATGCCCCATATTATTCAATCAATATTGGCGCTGAATTGAAAGATGAATTCCAAGTTTTAAAGTATGTCTGTCATTAAATAGTTTTCTATGACAGAGAATGTGAACATAAATTGTTAATTATGGGTCGGTATTCCGGTTGATGGTATCTTGTAACTCATGTTTATAAATAAATTAAATCAATTCTACTGATTACTAACCCTGAGTTACAAGTCCTCATATATCGATCTCAGGTAACATCAACCAGAATATCGAGTCATAGTTTACAATTATAACATTTATGTTCACATTTTCTGTTCTAGAAAACTGTTAACTGATAGTAAAATCCCAACACATACTTTAACACTTGGAATTCAACTTTCAATTCAGCGTCAAAATTGTTTGAACAATATGGGGCATATGACAGCGTTCAATTTTGATTGAAATATGATTTGCATTTTTTTTAAAATCATGATGTTTTAAAATTTATTACACCGAAATTTGTGTTACTGTCATACATTGCACTGGCCTTCTTTGAGATAAGCGATGAGTATTAATTCCTAAGCGTGTCGAAAAAATGAAAACAAAAATAGGTGTACCGGTAGCGACATCTTATGTATGTTAGTCCACTTACGCATTTGGTTTGAAACTTAGGTTGGTATTCAAACACACGTGTTGAGCTCCAGCTCGAACTCTGTTCTCTGTGGTGAAACTCACCTCACAGCGAGGTAAAGTTTACCTGAATCGAGCTGGAACAAAAAAGATACAATTCACCGAGAAAAAGGGTAAATCTTACCTCGTAGTGAGGTGAAGTTGACCTGGATTGAGCTAAACAAAACGGTACTATTCATCTCGAAAAAAAGTAACAATTTGCCGAACTCGTTTATTGAGGTTAAGCTGTTTTGTCATTCAGGAACAAGTTTTGCTTCGTGCGCAATATGTGAAAATCGGAACAGAACGGTAAGTTGATTGATTGATTTTTTTTATTTGGGACATTTTACCAACTTTGTCCGACTAGAAGAACGTTAAGTGTTTTCTTATATTTCTTTAGCAGTGCTGGTTCTCGCCATAATACTTCGCCTTTGTTACATATTGGCCGACTATTACAACCCGACTAGTAGGCCGTTGTTTCTACCTACTAGCGTGGATCACCATAGTTACATCAGAGAGAAAATAAATTGTCAGTCCAGTTTTGCCTTTTGACTAATAAACTAGTACTTTTTGTAAAACAGTCTTTTAAAGCTTTTAATTCGAAAGTACAACATTTTGGCGACGAGATTAAAGTACTCACGTTTGCAATTAACGCGAAATGGCACCACCAACCGAAAGATTGTTCGAGATGATTTTGGAGCAGAACGCCCGTTTGATGGTTATGATGGAGCGGTTCAACAACCAAGCCGCCCCAGCCCGGCAAGCAAGTGGTCCGGAGTGGCGTCGAACATAAAGGAGTTCTGTTACGATCCCGACAACGGTTTGGTGTTCGATAGATGGTTCCAGAAATACGAGGATCTGTTCCTGAGAGATGGGGAAAATTTGGACGACGAGGCAAAAGTTTTTTTTTTTTTTTAAACGAACACAAACACAAACAGCATCTCAATGAAACTTAATGTTTCCTCGAAGAGATTCCTTTCACTTAACTCTAAGCGTACATCTTTCGAGGATATGATGGCTAGCATCTTACAAATTCTAAAACCATGTAGCGAATGAGACTCTCAATGGAAAGTGGCGCAATTTGTGGCCCAGAAAAAGAAAAGGCTTAAACTTCCGGCCTAATGCCGGGCACCCTAGCGTGAGACAAATTTGCGTGTCACTCACCTTCTAATTCCGGCAGCAGCGCGGGCCTCTTGGTGATATTCGCGCTAACGGATCTCGCATGAGCGCGGCACGTCCTCCGAGCCTTCCACTTTCCTCGTGCGCTGCCCTGGCTCTCTCCTCCTCTGCGTTGCTCGCCCAATCTCGCTTTTCGCTGGAGGCTTTCAGACAAATTTCATCTGCTCCTTCCCGGGATTTGATCTCATGACCGTTGGCTTAGAAGACTGGAAGGCTATCCTCTACGCCACGGGCTGCGGCTAAAGTTCGCTTGCTGCTGAGAAGTTTAAGCATCCACGTGCACGACAAGTACGTCTTCCAAACCATCCCCGTGAATTTTCCTTCGCCGACACCGTCGCAAAATTGAAGCAGTTATTCGGCGTGAGGATTTCGCTTTTCAACAAGCGGTATCAATGCTTCCAAGTAACCAAGCAACCGGAAGAGGATTACATAACCTACGCCGGACTCGTGAACAAGCGCTGCGAAGACTTTGAGCTGAATCGAATCACTGCCGATCAGTTCAAATCTTTGATTTTCATCTGCGGTCTACGATCCCCGAAGGAATCCGACAGGTTGCTGTCGAAATTGGAATCCGAAGGCGAAGGGGAATGTAAACTGGAAACGTTAATTATCGAGTGCCAGCGTTTACATAACCTCAAATCTGACACGGCTATGCTGGAACGGAAGCAACCAACGACAGCTTCAATCTGCGCTATCAACAAGAAAAAGCCGTCGTATCAGCCCGCTTCTACATCAAAGGAACCGTCAAGCGTTCCCAGGAGTCCTTGCTGGCAGTGTGAGGGAATGCACTTTGTGCGTGACTGTCAATTTTCCAACCACACCTGCAAAGTCTGTAATAAAACGGGCCACAAGGAAGGCTACTGCAACTGCTTTTCGGCGAAGCCATCAGCCGAAAGCAAAAGAAAACCGAAAAGGAAGCAGAAGCCCAATGTCAACGGAATTTTTGCTATCAACCGAGAAAGCAGTTCAGCACCAAGAAAATTCCTGAGTGTCATCATCGACGGAGTGATGTTACGGTTGCAGTTTGACACAGCATCAGACATCACCGTCCTATCAAAGCGCTCATGGGAGAAACTTGGCTCACCACCGCTGCTTCCAACTGGTACCCAAGCAAAAACCGCTTCTGGAAATTCCCTCAACATCATCGGTCAACTGCAATGTAGCATCACTCTGGGCAATACCACAAAATCTGGATTGTGCTACGTGACGAACCATCAACACCTGAATCTTTTCGGTCTGGACTGGATCGAAATGTTCGAATTGTGGTCACTTCCTCTTTCCACGATTTGCAACCAAGTTCAAACCAACCAAGCTACATCGATCCAACACTACAAGGCGGCGTTCCCAAATGTTTTCAACAACACACTTGGGCATTGCAAGAAAACAAAAGTGCAACTGTTTCTCAAGCCGGATGCACGACCCGTATTCAAGCCGAAGCGACCAGTGCCATTCACCTCAGTGGCAAAGGTTGACGCCGAAATTGACCGTCTGGAGAAGCTCGGAATTATCACCGCAGTCGATTTTTCTCAATGGGCCGCTCCTATCGTCGTGGTAAGGAAACCAGGTGGCAAGCATCATCGATCTTTCCGATGCATACCTTCAAGTAGAAGTGGACGACAAAGCCAAGAACATTCTCACAATCAACACCCATCGAGGTCTCTACCGTTTCAATCGCCTCGCACCGGGAGTCAAGTCAGCACCCGGGGCTTTCCAACAGCTCATGAACGGAATGATTGCGGATCTTGAGGGTGTGGAATCGTTCCTGGACGACATCATCGTCTTCAGCAAGACATTTGACGATCATCACAAATTCCTCATCGCTCTTTTCAATCGCCTTGAAGAATATGGTTTTCATCTGCGAGAAGAAAAGTGCAACATCCTCCAACATCGCATCAAGTATCTTGGGCACATTGTTGACGCCGACGGTCTGCATCCTGATCCAGCTAAAGTTGAAGCAATCGCCAAGATGCCACCCCCAAGCGATGTCACTACGTTGCGCTCTTTCCTGGGCGCAGTCAACTACTATGCCAAGTTCGTCAGAGAAATGCATCAACTAAGACGTCCACTCGATGCTCTTCTCAAGAAGGATGTCAAATTCCATTGGTCCCGTGAATGTCAGCAATCCTTCGACAGGTTCAAAGCTATTCTTCAATCCGACCTGTTACTCACACATTTCGATCCTTCGTTGGAAACTATCGTGGCAGCAGACGCATCAAAATCGGGAATAGGTGCCGTCATCATGCGCCGATTTCCTGACGGTTCCCTCAAGGCGATTGCGCATGCAGCCAAGTCCCTGACGCAAGCAGAAGTCGGATACAGCCAAGTGGAGAAGGAAGGATTAGCACTGGTGTTTGCGGTAACCAAATTCCACAGAATGTTACTCGGAAGAAAGTTCACGTTGCAAACGGACCATCAGCCGTTATTGCGAATTTTCGGCTCAAAAAAAGGTATTCCGTTGCACACCGCAAACCGTCTCCAGCGTTGGGCACTCACGTTGTTGTGCTACGATTTCAACATCGAATATGTGTCGACAAATCAATTTGGCTATGCTGATGTGCTCTCCCGTTTAATAAACAACCACACAAAACCAGACGAGGATTTCATCATTGCTGTGGTGCAATTGGAGGAAGACGTTCGTGTTCCACTAGACGAAGCGATAAGTTCTCTACCATTAACTTTTCGTATGGTTCGCGAAGCTACCAGTCGGAATCCTACTCTGCAGAAAGTCATCCAATTCATTCATGCAGGATGGCCCTCAAGCAACAACATTGAAGATGCTGCTGTTCGTCAATTTTACCCTCATCGTGAATCTCTCTCCGTGATTCAAAATTGTCTGATGATGACCGACCGTTTAGTAATTCCTGAATGCTTCCGTCAACGCATTCTCAAGCAACTACATCGTGTACATCCGGGGATTGAGCGGATGAAGGCCATTGCCCGAAGTCACGTCTTCTGGCCCAAAATTGATGCAGCCATCGAAACATTCGTCAAGCAATGTGGTAATTGTGCATCACACTCCAAGTCACCACCGAAACTTCCACCGCAGCCGTGGCCGCAAGCGAAGACCCCCTGGGAGCGAATCCATGTTGACTTCGCTGGTCCTTTCTTCGATCAACATTTTCTAGTCGTTGTGGATGCGCATTCCAAATGGCCGGAAATTCGAATCCTTCGATCGCCTTCAACATCAGCCGTGGTCGAATTTCTAGAAGAGCTGTTCGCCCGATTTGGAAATCCATCGACGATTGTTTCGGACAACGGAAGCCAGTTCACATCCGAACAGTTTTCATCGTTCTGCGCTTCAAATGGTATTCAACATCTTCGTTCAGCACCGTATCATCCACAGTCCAACGGCCAGGCAGAAAGGTTTGTGGACACACTCAAGCGGTCAATGTTGAAAATCAACGAGGGAGAAAATATCAACAAAACGCTACAGGTATTTCTCCAAACTTACCGATCCACTCCAAGCCGAATTTTGAACGGTAAATCTCCAGCAGAATTAATGATTGGCCGTGGTATGCGAACATTGTTAAGTTTGCTGCGTCCAATTAAACAATCATTTCCCAAGTCTACAAGTTGTTCCGTTCTCAAGCCCGGTGACAAAGTTTATGCCAAACTTTACAACACAAACAAATGGAAATGGGCATCCGGAGTGATTGTCGAAGCGTTTGGTCAAGTCAACTTTAACATACTCTTGGATGATTGGCATGGTAGAAGAAAACTCATCCGCTCACATGCCAACCAAATCAAGCGGCGTGAGAGTGAAACAACAAGTGGTAGCAATTCACCATTGAACATCCTTGTTGATATGTTTGGATTGCCATCAACAAAACAGCAGGACAACCCAAGCAACCAGAATTCCCTTAAAAAGGTTCCATAGAAGCTTAATCAGCTCTCGTTTGTGTCTGAAGAGAATGCTAATCAGCCCAAAATTTAAGTTCTTAAAGCTACTTTCAAGTTCGTTTAGGGGGCTGTAGAGAACGCTATTCAGCTCCTAAGAGAATGTCAAGAAACTTCTACGCGCCGAAAAAAAAATCCAATTGACAGATTGCTCTGACTACCACTTGTCAGATTGCTAGGTTGCCGGTCTATCATGGTCTATCTCATTGATTTTAATTGTATTGTTTTGATTACAAAAGCTGCTTACACGCCTAGAGAATTGAACCGCTGCTCTCTAGGTTGCAATGAAACTCACCAGCCTCTCGACCAATCCAGCAATAGCTAATTGCCACTGTAATGATAAGTATTTAAACTTAATGTCATTTGAGATGATTGAGTGGGTTGGTCAACAGAAGGTACCTTATTTCTTTCAAAGGACTTTCAGTACACAATATGAATCATAACAAAAATTCGCATCATCAAAAATTTATTCGAATATCTTATTTAACATTTATAAGAAAAATTCGAAAAAATCTTGAATTCCATTTGTAAATATCAGTACAGATATAAACAAAAAAAAAATACCATGACAAGAAATTGACAGACATTTTTGACATGTCGCTTAGAATTCCCATATAGGTTCTTTAAAACACCTTCAAGTATCTTAATGGTGCGCTTTAGTATGTTACGCGAACGTTATCGACCTTCTTGAATAACATTTTTGACATGTCGCTTAGAATTCCCATATAGGTTCTTTAAAACACCTTCAAGTATCTTAATGGTGCGCTTTAGAATGTTACGCGAACGTTATCGACCTTCTTGAAAAACATTTTTGACATGTCGCTTAGAATTCCCATATAGGTTCTTTAAAACACCTTCAAGTATCTTAATGGTGCGCTTTAGAATGTTACGCGAACGTTATCGACCTTCTTGAAAAACATTTTTGACATGTCGCTTAGATTTCCCATATAGGTTCTTTAAAACGCCTTCAAGTATCTTAATGGTGCGTTTTGGAATGTAACGCGAACGCTATCGACCTTCTTGAAAGAAGTTCCATTAAAAGCGCTTAGAAGCTCCGTTATCGATAGTTTAACCTTTCAAAGGGCGATGGAAGTTCCTGAGTAACTTTTACGCGACAAGAGTCACCTGAGGTTCCCGTAATACATTTTTTCAGCCAAATGTGAACTTCGGAGTTCGGAGTTAAGTAAAAACGCGACTTTTGGTTGCTTGGGAACACATCATCACAGCGTTCCGAAGGAGTTTCACCAACCCAGTACGTCGAACCGATTCAACAACAACCTTGTTCCTCTGCTACTATCAACGATCCTGAAAGTCAGCTCGACTCAACTATCGAAGCAGACGATCAAGCTGAATTCCTGGAAGCCGTTGAAGAACAGAGCCCTCAACAATCAACCCAAGAACGTATTCCTCCAGGCTCCAGCCGACCTCAGCGTATGAACAGAATGCCGTCAAGATTTGAGCCGTACCTAGTATTCTGGAAATAAGAAGGGAGGAATATTACAATCCGACTAGTAGGCCGTTGTTTCTACCTACTAGCGTGGATCACCATAGTTACAACAGAGAGAAAATAATTTGTCAGTCCAGTTTTGCCTTTTGACTAATAAACTAGTACTTTTTGTAAAACAGTCTTTTAAAGCTTTTAATTCGAAAGTACAACACCGACAGAGCTTCCAAGTGTTTTCCACTTTATTCCGGAACATCCCACAAATCATTCCGGAAAACCGAGACCTGATTGGATTAATCAAAGGAGCAGGACATGAATGTTAACGCAATGCAAGAGGATTCTGCGGTCGAGCCACCTTGGCCTTCCTTGGAAGAACGCGAAGAAGGTGTTCGTGAGGAAGCAGGAGTAAGCCGAATTGCCACGGGCCTGGCGAAGAATTTAGCCTGGACTTGGTTCAACAATATTTTTTTTTAAAAAACGGCGATGCGTACCAACGTTAGGTATAAAGTAACCTTATTTATTATCTTAAATAAATATAAATTTTTGAACGAATTTTCTTTTTGTTTTATTTTTATTGAAGAAACCAACCACATCAGCTAGCATTTACCTTTTAAATAAAAAAATGGGATAACGGTATTATTTTTTATTTTGCTAGGTGAATTTTAATTTTATAAACTACCAAAAATTAAATAATTGTATAGACATGAAATACTTACCGATCAATCACCATGCTCTGTATATGTAGTGGAGTTAGCAGCTATCCACTGGGCTTTGGAAAGTGTCGCTTCATGCCCAGTTGGACACTATTATATTGTTACGGATAGTCTGAGCTCTGTTGAAGCAATCCATTCGATAAAACCGGGAAAGCACTCGCCGTACTTCCTCGAGAAGATACGGAATAATTTGAGTGCTTTATCAAAACGTCGCTTTACCATCACCTTTGTTTGGGTTCCCTCTCATTGCTCGATAGTGGGCAATGAGAAGGCAGACTCTCTGGCAAAGGTGGGGGCGATGGAAGGCGACACGTATCAACGTGAAATCGTCTTCAACGAATTTTACTATTTGGTTCGAAGAAACTCTCTTGTCAACTGGCAGCGCAAATGGGACGAGGATGAGTTGGGTCGGTGGCTCCACTCGATTATCCCAAAGATAAGCCTTAAACCCTGGTTTAATAGATTGGACCTGAGTCGGGATTTTATTCGTATATTTTCTCGTCTCGTGTTAAGTTAAGCAAACAATTGTAAACAACCAAATAGATTTTGGCAAGTTAAAGCCTACGGTCGTTAAGGTCGTACTTAATTTTGAGTTAAAATAAAAGAGCGTGTAGTTTCGACCAAAACATTGGCTCGTTGAACATCCACCAATTGACAGAAACCAGTTGAAACCGATTTTTACCAACGATTGAACGAAGCTAATATTTAGTTACTACACGGAAAAAAAAGCCATGGGATTTTCAAATACAGCGTCATGATAATTTTACTATATCCATCATTTAGTATTTTCAACCATGATTTAGTATTTTATACCAGAAATCTTGGCAATAATACTACGACCTAGTATTTTTACTATGAGAACTTTGACAGCTCATAGTAATTTCCTCTTGTTTAAATTACCATGCGCATGATACTTTGATACTGTACGATTCGTGTTCTATCATTACTATGCGCATGATAACTTTGACGCATCGTTCTTCGTGTTGTCGAAAATACTATACTCATGATAAGTTCAACATTTAATATTCTTGCCTTAAAAACATGGGTTCGTGAATTGTTCATTTTACACTCAGATTTAGTAATTTTACTATGCGCTTCGTTTGAGTGCATTTTATTATGTTTTTATTTCGGAATTCGGGACGTGAAGAAAAATAATTTGAACTTGGGGCAAGGCCTACTAAAATGGTGCGGCACCGAATTGAGCCCCCCCCCCCCCCCCCCCTCCCACTGGTTCATCTGCTTGTTGGCAGATTCACGGAGGCTTCTCCGTTGGTTAAAATGATGACGGTTCTGGCAAACTTGGACTTGCCGGTTGAAAAAACATCCTTAAGGGTAAGTTTTCTCATACATATCGACAATTTATTCAATATTTGAATCGTTGAAATTCTTGCTTTGCAGAACTTCAACTGCAGGTATAAATAAAGCTGGTCCACGAAAGTCATGACGTCGCCAGGTTGGACGATATCAACATTCGGAAAAGTCCTACGTCAATACTGTCCAGCCGGATTGGCTCATTCTTTAATGTAGCACTGGATAAAACGGAGCAGCTCTGTACCATTTTTCGGGAGAAGTTTTTTAGGATAATTTCCTGGTGGATAAAGCATATCAACGCCGATCAGATTATGGTAAACGGTTCAAACATCACATATTTCCAGATAGGAAATTCTGGTAAGACTCTGTTTTTTTTAAACCAGTTTTCTTGATACTTATGTTTGTTTTTCTTCCAGACGAAATTGCGTTTCAGTCGGCGATTTCGGAAGCAGTGCAAGGTCAACTCCAACCTGTTCCACACCTTCCATCATATGGGTTCATCTAGCAGACGCATAATGCCGGTGGCTTCCGAAAAAGCGAGTCTTTCATTTTAGGCGTTATCGAAGGAAAATTGAAATGGTGGGTTAATTTCCTTTTTCTCTCGTTTTGTAGATTGTTTTAAAATCGTTCTCTTGCAGATAATTCGGAAAGAACGCGATGAAATAGGACAATGTTAGTTTTTCCATACGGCCGTGCTGGACGATCTATTCGAGGATTCTAAGGTTTTCCATCAGTCCAGTTTGTCTATGTCTTTTCCTTCGGCAGTTTAAAGAATTGCAACCGACACAGACATCGACGATGCGGAGAAAGATAACGGAGGAAATTGCGGAATAATAGATGGATAAATAGCCTAAGGTCCTGCCCACTATTTTGGAAAACATCGGTGATATTCCGGATACAGATATGGGTCCAGCGAAGTTTGTGAAAAAATAATAATTATGGTGGTTAAATAAAAATTAAACTGTAACAAACAATATGTTAAGTAAATTCCTCCGAAATATCACAAAAAAGAGTTAAATCCATCTATCCGCGGGGTAGTTATACAATACTGACTGGTAATTTTGTTATTTATATCATGCTCATTATTATCATAACACGTGCTAATTTTTAATATTTTTTTTTTTTTTTTTTTTTTTTAAATATGTCTTTATTTGTATCAAATCATCATTACACTTATATTACATTATTGCATTAAACTAGGTGTTCAGCTCAATAATGAACTGTTCATAGCCCTATAAGTAACTAGATTATAAAAATTTATTTATAAGATTTAAATTTGCTGAGCGCAATCAAGTTTTTA
>NC_073692.1:249134813-249184813 GCF_029784155.1 Uranotaenia lowii | reverse complement strand
AAATTCCTTTGAGTTGTCACTTCTCTTCTGTCTGGCAGACAATCGTTTCCACGGGAGCATACAGCTGAAAAAAGAATGAAACTTGTTATTGATATTTATTTTTGTTATAATACTTATTCCACTCACCTGTTGCAATTTTCATGGTCACGGTTGTTATCCATTTGCCCAAGCCTCTATTCTATGTGAACTTCCAGCGGAACTAAAATTTCGACAGCCGCCATACAGCTGGATAAAAACCTTACAAAAATATTTCGTTTTAAAATCAAATTCTCAAGAAATATAGCAGGAAGATTTTCAGGTTTACTACCGGAAGGCTTATTATTTCTTATATTGGATTTTTGGAAATCATTGAAACTTCCACCAAAGAAAACGGGATTCCGCTAGTAAGCCGGGAAGTTCCTCCGGAAATTATCTACCGTTACCATATTTGTGTAAACCAACTTACCGTTGCATCCGATGCAGATACAGGTTGTCATGAATTGATAGACACACATTTTGAATGTTTTTGCTGAAGTTGAGTCTTAGCGGGTGGCAAACGGGTGTCGGAGTGGAGTCATGGCTGGGTAGCACTAATCCGAGGGTCGCTGACGACGATGGGCATCACACTCAATCATGCGCCAGGCAAACATATCAGCTGGTCGACGCGGATTGCTGTTTTTATCGATGCGTGCCCGTTCCGTATCTGGAAATATTTTTTCGCAGAGGTAAGGTGTCCGGTACCATCTACAAGCTGACGACGAAACAGATGACGCTACGGAAGATTCTTTCTGTTTTTCTGCAAAGAAATTTGTTATCTAATTAAAAATAAAATCATCTTTCATAAGCAATCTATTAAAATTACCTTTCGGCAGAGTGAGATCCTCCAGTCGAAGAACTTCAAACAAATCCGGTGGAATCCAAGCCTTGATTGAACTTGGATTTAAAAACGAATGTAACGCGTACATCTTTATTGCTCACTTCCAAAATAAAATGGCGAAGATTTGGCTGTCGAATTTTTAACCATATTTGGTTAATGCGCAAAAACTTCAAAAATGGTTGATTTTGTAGCTTAAAAAATTCTTAAAAAATAACCATATTGACAGTTTGGAGGCAGAAACCATAAAATGGTTATTTTTGAACCATAAATGGTTAAATAAAAATGAGCGTGAGGGGGTTGTATCAACCATACTTCTCTAGCATTTGACATTTAGTTCGGGTCCTTGACAGCAAAATGTCAGGTTTGTTATGGGCCCACAAAATCGTGGGCCCGTAATTTTGATGGTTGTCAAATTCAATGACAAAGGATAGGGATGCCATCTCCCTGGTTTTAATACATCCCCGAAGGGCTTCCTTCACTTTCCGGAAAGTCTAAACCCTAGACTTCCTTTCATAGTTCAGGACCAACAGTAGTAAACAGGAATGCAAAATTCCCAGAGGAACTGCATCTGATCCAACGTCGAATGGTTTTCTCAGCTTTTCGGCTGATGGTAAGATAAAATTTCGGTAATTGTGGCGTTCATCATGGCCTTTTTCAACGTACCAGCAGGATGGAGGACTATGATTAATATTATTATTTTTTTATTAAAGACATTTTACCATTCTTATGGCATTCGTGTCTGTATGATGAATATGTTTGTACCTCTTTTGAGAGAAATCTTGAAAAAAAGCTCTCACTGTGACCCTCATCGCAGAAGCAATTTCTTTTGAATGAATCTCTCTACTGTAGTAAGAGAAATTGTTTCTGTATTGCAATGGAACTGCAGAAGTATTTTACCAAATTAGACTCCTTTAAAATATTGGTACAGTTCCTCCTCAGCCTTGATCGAGTTCGGTCAAGTTTTGTTCACCTCGTGATAAAAGGCTATTTTTAGTATCGGTTCATCTCCCGGTGAATCATCATCCAGATAGGTTGATCCCTGTTTGGATGGACCGGAATAAACGATTCGGTCGTTTACATTACATGTTCCTTCGGGGAACAGATGGCAATAGTCTTCCTTAGAAAACAGTTGAAAAACACGGTATAAATAGATAAGGTAGGCTACTAACAAGAGTAAACAACTCGTTTGAAGGTAAACAATTGACGTCATTACTATCTTCGAATAGCGTGCCTGGCAAAAAGTTTTACGCGCATAAGATAATGCTGCATACACCGAGGATCACTAGATGGATAGTAATGACGACATTATCGGGAAGATATAACCTTATTATATTGTACACCGTGGTTGAAAAATATGCCACGGTGTATTTATAGAAGATGTTTAAAAGAAAAAAAAACAGTAACTTTAATTTCTTCAGAAATGGAAAATATAGCCTTTTCTGAATGATTTCCAGGCAAAATTAAAATATTTGGTCGGTGAGTCCCCATACGTTTTGTTTTTCTAAAGATTTGTGGTCCATATTTATAAATTTTTATCTGTAAAATAATTTCAGTGCAATGGAATAGTAATTTTTCTTTAAACAATTTATTTTTTATTTTTATTCAAGTTTTTGTAATTTTGAAACATTAAGAATTGACAAGTCTGGAGAGATTAATGATTTGGATCTTCTGAAAAAGTGTTTTCTATATGAAAATTTTATTTAAAATTTATTATTTGGAATATCCTTGTTATAATAAGTTTTATCCAAATGTTACATGATTTTTTTTTGTGGCGTTTAGCTCGGGGACGACTGGAAATGAAAATTAGAGATAGTTTTGAGAAGTAAATTTGAAAGTTTAGAGTAGGCAGCGTAGAATAGTATGCGATCATGAGACGTTGATTAGACCATCATGCACTTCATTATATCCATTCCAGCTGGATATGGACAGAATGCAGTTCAAGATAACAAACCAACCCCTCCTGATACCAGTTGGAGGAAGGACAAGGGTGGGTTCGAGACTGGCCTCTACTTACTCCCCAAGCATCTCACCTGTCGGCAACTTATGGGATTCGAACCTAAAAGTTTTTCTTGCCGATACCGGGAATCGAACCCAGTACGCATGGGTTACCAGACTCGCGCCAGCCTATCCACTAGACAACATCAGCGCTAAGTTTTATCCAAATGTTACATGAATTTATAATCATATGTGTATATCTTGGAAAACTAATTCTGGGTAAATGAAATTTTAAGATACATAAATATCAACAGTCCAACACCAGTGATTGGTTTTCAACGAAATATTAAAAATCTTTTCTTTTTTTCTAACTTTTCTTTGAAATAATTCTACAATATTTGTAGGCTTTGATGTGTATGGATACGCACTTTAGAAAAAAAATCAAATTTCTGATGATATCACTTGTTTAGGGCATTCTTTTAATTTTGTTTACATCAGATAAAATTCAAACATATCAAAACAGCTTTCAATAGAACTTAAAATATAAAATTAAGTTAAAAGTTAAAGTACTTGCACTGAAATCCGTACATCTTCGATTATATAACATCAATTTCATTTTTTGTTTACATGTTCAAGGAGAATACATTTTCTATCAATCAATGGAATTTCATTTTTGCTTAAGAATTGAAGTACTGTTGAAAATTATATTAATGTAGAACAAAACGATGAAAAACCTATTTTTTAGGAGAAATTTAAATTTCATCGACGGTTTAGGCTAGATTTCTGCTTTTTTTTAGTTTTTATGAATTTCTATCGATTGTAATTCACTTTTGCCAACAATAATGTTGATATATGTAAATTTGAGCTTGACAAGAATATGAAAATACATTTTCTGGAAAAAAAAAATGAAATTTATCACAGTTTTAGACTAGATTCATCGATTAAAAAGATTATTTCCTACGAACTATAATTTTTTTTTAAACATAGAATTCAAGAGGTGTGTTGGAAACTGTAGAAGCTTAGATTATTTAACTTTAAATGTATTGCTTGGACATTCGTTTGACATCACTCGCCGCGAGCAGTAGTGTTTTTTACTTGCTAGTGTGTCGTGAATAAATTAAAGTGTGGCTCAAAGTGTTGTCAGCCCTGATATCCGCATGTGCATTCCGTTAGGGCACTTTCTGATAAGGTTTTTTTTTTTTGAAACCATCGTGTGAAGGGTTTTATTTTTTTCCCTTGTGAATCGTTAACGATCTCGTCACCGAACATCGAACCACGTGGTGATCGGCCATTGTTCTCATCGGCAGGTTTCATCAAGGTCATCGGTGTGGTGCAAACACAGAAGCATCGATCAGAAAAGTGTGCTGTTGGCCTGCAGCGCTATTATAATTCGGCTGAGTATCCGATAGTTTTTTTTTCTTTTCTTCTTTCTCTTTCTCTATCTCTCTTTAACTCTATTTATTAATTTATTTCAATTCTTTCCTGTTTGATTTTCGTTTGATTATTTTATTATCTTACATAATTATATAAAAAAGAAGTTTAATTTTCGTGTTTCGCCTTTTCCCATTGGACTGGAACATTTATCCAGACAATGGATGACGACGGCGGGGATGAGGATACCGTCTCCATCTCGAACAGTGCTCCCTTGTATCCGAAGATGTACGAGTCCGATACCGAAGATGCCCCTCCCCAGAAAACTTCTTCAGAAACCCCCCTTGCAACCCCAATAATACAGTCCAATTCATCTCCCTTTCATTTTGGAAATCTTGCTGACAAGGAAAAACCTAAACCTGATGATCAAATTCAGCAAGCGCCTAAAGCTCCCCGTCGTCGGGTTTACCATTCTGAATCATTGGGACCCTGGGTGGTTTATTTCCGGTCTAAACCTAACGGGAAACGTCTCAATTTAGTTTCCATTTCTCGAGACCTCGATAGATCATTCCCCTCCGTAGTCAGCTACCAATCGATGAGTCAAAACAAGATGAGAGTTATCGTTGGTAGTCTGAAGGAAGCGAACGCCATTGTTTCCTGCGAGAAGTTTAACGTCGAATACCACGTTTACGTTCCCGCTCGTGATGTCGAAATCGACGGAGTGGTGACAGAAGAGGGTTTGACCGCCGTTGACCTTGTAGAGTCCGGGATCGGCCGCTTCAAGGATCCCGGCCTTCCATCGATCGAAATTGTGGACGCACGTCAGCTACGCTCGGCATCTGGCGAAGGGGAAAACCGCAAGTTTACTCCTTCAAATTCTTTTCGTGTCACCTTCTCCGGTACTGTTCTCCCAGATTACATCACGATCGGGAAGGTTCGTCTACCTGTGAGACTTTTTGTACCTTCGGTGATGAATTGTCAGAACTGCAAACAGTTAGGACATACAGCCGACTACTGTGGCAATCAGGCTCGCTGTTCAAAATGCGGAGAGAAGCACAAGGAAGCCTCCTGTGAGAAAACCACAGAAAATAAATGCCTATATTGTGGCGGGGCTCCATCACATGCTCTCTCAGATTGCCCTAAGTACAAACTGCGCCAGGAAAAAATCAAGGCTTCCTTAAAAACTCGATCAAAAATCTCGTATCGTGATATGTTATTGAAGTCTCTGCCAGTTGTCTCAGAAAACCAGTATGACCTTCTTACTGAGAATGAATCTGAAGGGGAGGATCCATTAGAAGGGTCATCAACTGGGCCACTGATCCGAAAAAGAACAACACACATTAATAAAAGAAAACACACTCCTTACAAACAACCCAGAAAGGCTTCCGTTGAAAAAATAAAACATCCTCAAAGTGGTAATACGCTTTCCTTTACTCCTATTCGGAGTCCCCCCGGTTTAAATCCGTCCCAAGAGGACTACCCCCCACTTTTGAGCCATTTAAAACCCCAAACTAATTTTACAGGTAAAAAATCTGAACCATCAATAGCCCAGATAAACGCTACGGTTGTCGATGGAACTAAATCTGACACTGCGTCCAAATCCTTTTCTGGTTTTGGGGCAAGTGGAAAGATGAAGTTTTCCGAAACCGTTGAGTTTATCTTGGACTTTTTAAGTGTACCCGCAGGATGGAGGAAAATGATCAATGTTTTTGTACCATTTTTGAGAGAGATCTTGAAAAAAATAACTCTTTCTATGCCCATCTTTTCAGAGGTAATTTCTCTCGATGAATAATTCAGCCAGTGAGGGTAGAGGAATTATCTCTATTCTACAATGGAACTGTAGAAGTCTTATTCCTAAATTAGACTCTCTTAAAATTCTAGTTAATAATTTTGATAGTGACGTTTTCGCTCTTTGTGAAACATGGCTTTCTCCAGATATAGATTTAAATTTTCACAGCCATAATATAATTCGCCTTGATCGACACGGTCAAAGAGGAGGTGGCGTTCTTTTAGGGATCAAGAAATGTCACCCGTTTTTTCGCATTCAACATCAACCATCACCAGGTATTGAAGTCGTCTCGTGCCAAGCGAGAATCAAAGGTCTCGCCTCAGTTTACATTCCGCCAAATTCCAGAGTGGACCGGTACCAACTGGCAAATGTAATTTCCCTTCTTCCAGAACCCCGGCTAGTTCTGGGGGATTTTAACTCTCATGGGGTGGGCTGGGGTAGCTCACGTGATGACAATCGTGCAACAATTATTTACGAGCTGTGCGACGACTTCAACATGTCTATTTTGAACACAGGTGAAGTGACTCGAATTTGTGGATCCCAATCTCAGCACAGTGTTTTAGATGTCTCTTTAGCTTCATCCTCACTATCCTTGGATTGTTCATGGAATGCTATCCAAGACCCTCAAGGAAGCGATCATCTCCCAATCACTATTTCAATCACCAGTGGGAGTAGTTCAACTGAAGGAATTGATGTCGCCTACGACCTCACTAGGAACATTGACTGGAAAAAGTATGCGGTAAAAGTAAATGAAGCCATCGATTTGAGAGAAGTCCTTCCACCGGAGGATGAATATCGTTTTATCGCCGGAACGATAGTGGACTGCGCAATCGGGGCACAGCTCAGACGCGAAACGAACTTAACTATTAGAAAGAAAGCCCTCACTCCGTGGTGGGATAGAGAATGCTCAAACGCGAGCGACGAAAAGTATAAGGCGTTTCTCGGGTTCCGTAGAAGCGGTTTGCCAGAACAGTTTAAGCGTTACTTGGCCCTGGAACGCAAGTTCAAGAACTTGATCCGGGCTAAAAAACGAGGATACTGGAGGCGATATGTTGAAGGATTAAGTCGGGAAACGTCTTTAAGCTCTCTATGGAAAACGGCTCGGAACATGCGTAATCACTCTCCATCGAACGAAAGTGAAGAAAACTCGAACCGATGGCTGATGCATTTCGCAAAAAAAGTATGTCCGGACGCAGCACCTGCTCGAAAAATCTATCGGGAAGTGACTGAAACCACTCTAGAAAACGATTCGAAATTTACTATGGTGGAATTCTCACTGGCTCTCTTGTCATGCAACAATTCAGCGCCAGGGCTAGACAGAATAAAGTTCAACCTATTGAAAAATTTACCTGTCTCAGCTAAAACACGACTATTGAATTTATTCAATAAATGTTTTGAGCAGAATTTTGTTCCGCATGATTGGAGGCTAGTGAGAGTTATTGCCATTCAAAAACCGGGTAAACCAGCCTCCGACTACAACTCGTATAGGCCGATTGCAATGCTCTCATGTCTCCGGAAATTGCTCGAAAAAATGATTCTCTCTCGGCTTGATAGATGGGTTGAGTCAAATAACCTGTTATCTAGTACCCAATTTGGATTCCGTAGAGGCAAGGGTACGAACGACTGTCTAGCGCTTCTTTCATCAGAAATTCAATTGGCGTTTGCCCAAAAAGAGCAAATGGCTGCAGTATTTCTGGACATAAAAGGGGCTTTCGATTCGGTGTCCATAGAAGTATTGTCGCACAAACTTAGCACTTGCGGACTTTCACCAAGACTGAATAACTATCTTTTAAATTTGTTGTCTGAAAAAATTATGCATTTTAGCCATGGAGAAACCAAAGTTGATAGAGTAAGTTACATGGGTCTACCCCAAGGTTCGTGTTTAAGCCCCCTGCTATATAACTTTTACGTCCGAGAAATCGATGCTTGTATTGCAGAAAATTGCACGCTAAGACAACTTGCGGATGACTGTGTTGTACATACCACAGGTAAAACTGACACTCAACTTAAATTCCCGTTACAAGAAACTCTTAACAACTTATCGATTTGGGCAATAAATCTGGGTATTGATTTTTCTCCCAGTAAAACCGAGTTAGTGGTTTTTTCAAGGAAACATTCCCCTCCACAAATAGATCTCCTTATGATGGGTAGAACCCTAACTCAATCCCTTTCCTTCAAATATTTGGGTGTCTGGTTCGACTCTAAATGCCTTTGGGGGAAACATATCAGGTATTTGACTCAAAAATGTCAAAAGAGAATCAATTTTCTTCGAACGATTACTGGAACCTGGTGGGGTGCTCATCCACAGGACCTCATCAGGTTATACCAAACAACGATACTGTCGGTCATAGAATACGGAAGCTTTTGCTGGGTCCGCCGCGCAAACCCACTTGATTAAACTAGAACGAATACAGTATCGTTGTTTGCGTATTGCCATGGGTTGTATGCAATCGACACATACGATGAATCTCGAAGTACTGGCGGGAGTAATGCCGTTAAAAAATAGATTTTTTGATTTATCGCTACGTTTCCTGATTCGAAGCGAAATAATGAACCCCCTGGTGATTGAAAACTTTGAAAGGCTTTTAAATCTAAATCCGCATGTAAAATTTTTTAACGTTTATAATACATATCACGAGATAGACATAAATCCTTCGACAATTAATACAAATCGTTCGGACACGAGTCACTTCTACAACTTTAACAGTTCCTTAATCAATTTCGATCTGTCCATGCGTGAAACAATCCATGGAATCCCGGATCATATCCGACCTAATGTAATTCCTCACATCTTTGCATCAAAGGTAACGAGATATTGATATCACGAAACTATTTTTCACCGATGGTTCTAGAATTGATAATGCAACCGGCTTTGCAGTCTACAATTAGCGCTTTGAAGCTTGTTTCAAGCTTCAAGAGCCATGCTCCGTTTACGTTGCTGAGTTAGCCGCAATATTTTGCTCTTTGGAACACATTCGCACACTGCCCGCAGACCACTATTTCATTTACACGGATAGTCTCAGCTCCGTTGAGGCGATCCGATCAATGAAACTGATGAAGCGCTCTTCGTATTTCCTACAGGAAATTTCAGGAGTTTTGAGCGCTTTAGTTGAAAATTCGTATAGAATTACCTTGATGTGGATTCCGTCTCATTGCTCGATTCCGGGTAACGAGAAAGCGGATTCACTTGCTAAGGTGGGTGCAGCACAAGGGCAAATTTTTGAGAGGATAATAACTTATCAAGAATTTGTTTCAATACCTCGCCAATTAGCGATTAACGACTGGCAGTCTCAATGGGACAATGGCACACTGGGACGCTGGCTCCATACGATTATCCCTAAGGTTCCGACGAAGGCATGGTTCAAGCATTTAAACTTGAGTCGCGATTTCATTCGCGTGGTTTCTCGGCTCATGTCAAATCACTGCCGGCTTGACGCGCATTTGTTTCGTATAAATCTCGCAGCAACCAATGTTTGTGTTTGTGGGGATGGCTACCACGACATCGATCATGTTGTTTGGACGTGTGAGAGGTATGATCAATCGAGGTCTTGTTTACTAGATACCCTTAGGGCCCGACGTAGATCACCTGGAGTTCCAATCAGAGACATTTTGGCAAACTTTGATATTGAGTATTTATACATTATTTACAAATACCTTAAACAGTCTGACATAATAATTTAGCCCACTTTCTCTTTATCTTGTACCTCTCTTTTTTGTATCTCTTTTTTAAAGTCTATTTGTTTATTTATTAGAAACACCTTTGCCGAAGGGTTCGACAATGCGAGATGAAGGCCGGCTACAATGATGAAAACTCGACCGAATCCAATGCTTCAGTACGCCGCCACGGAACCCTTATGGGAAAATACTTACAATGATATGATCCTTAATTTAACCTCATCCCTTTCCAATTTTAGAATTTTTTTTTTACTAACATGTCGAGTCGCCGCGACTATTTCGGCTCCCCCCTTCCCTAACATAGCTGTAAAGATATTTTTCAAGAATACCACGGCACATAAAACTTTGTAGAGTAATTGGCCTTAAATATACTATTATTAATTTAAAAAAAATGTATTGCTAGCTCTTTGAATAAAAGTGGAAGAATCACAGTGTACAACAGGATTACTAAAATTTGGCTGGAAAATAATAAATATAAAACGTTTAATGAAATTCTAGGCTAATAATGAGCATTGATTCAGAGGAAAATAACATGCAAAATTTAAGATAGATTGAACTACTGTAGCGATTTGCATTGAGTCTGAAGTGCGAATGGGATTTTAAGACACTTTACTCAGGAGAAGTATAAAAACTGATTTCTCATCAAAAATTGTTTATAACGGATCGTTTATTTTTGAATACTCATTGCCTTATTTTTTTTTCAAAGCTTAAATTAAGGCAGACGTTTTTACTCTGGATCGCATTACGGTAAGCGTTATCACAAAAAAGTTATAGCGGTTCCTAGTATAACCTGGTTTTCTTAATCATTCAGCGTTTTGAAATAAAATTCCATCCAGTGTTGCCACAATCAAAAAATCTAAAGAGAATGGAATCAAATGGATTCATATATGAATTCATATTACTCCAGATAATTCTAATAATTTCAGATAAGTTGACCCTCTCAAACTGCAGACAAGTTTGCCAGCCGATTTTTTAATTTAGGATAAGAAGACATTTTAAGGCAATTTTCTTTGTTTTCAAAGCGCTGTAACAAGTTTGGTCTAATTCTGAAATTTTTTTGATGGGATTATTGAGTTATCAGTTCAATATAAATATATTTAAAATAAAACTAAGAGAATTGGCACCTCAGAAATTATAAAACACTTAAATTACAAATATTTTTTGAAGATTTCAAATAGAAAATTTTCAAAAAAAAAAAAATTTATGGGGGGTCACCGACCAAATATTTTAATTTTTGATGAAAATGAACCGGGAAAAGGTCTTCTTTCTGCCCGTGCAAAAATTAGTTTTACTGTATTTTTTTTTTCCTTCTACGAAACACATCGTGATTTGTTTTTGTTTTGTTCAACTGAACTTCAGAGTATCTCAAGGCTAACTTTTACCTATAGAGCTGCATAATATTATGGCGTTGATCGCGATGACTTCCATGTGATTCAGTTAAAATGTAGAATCTTGAAAAAAAAACTTTTTATTTTTTTATTTACAAGTAGTTTTCAATACTTTTTATTCAGGTAGGTATTTTGCATAGCAATATTTGATTCATATTTGAAATGGTCATGAATTCGTCGAAAATAAAACATTCTTACGTTATTTGTGGTACTGAAAAACGACATAAATGAATTGGGACAAAATAAATTCTACAGATTGAGTGGAAATGAGTAAAATAAATCGTCCCTATATACATGAAGCTCAGTGCATTTATGTTCTTCTCATCAGACTGACTAGCTGACGGCCGCATGGCCCATGGGTATAGTTGAAGATGACATCATCACCTTCGCTTGACTGAAACTTATGTGTGCATAGGAAAGGCCGAAAACGAGACAAAATTGTACGATTGGTTAGCTTCATTTGTTCAAGTTCGCAGTCAGATTTTGATTATGTTCATTCTACTATAGATAGATGAGGAAGAATGTGATTGTTGATAAGTTTTTTACACTTCTTTTAGGAGCTGTTCTATAGAATTGATAAGGTTAGTCTCGTTGCATGAATTGTTGAAGTGCGGTACATTTTCAATACAATGCTTAAATCGATGGGGATGGGAGGGTTAAATAATTTGATGATTTTGTCAATTACACTCACAAATACAACAACACGTATCGTGCACCCACCGGCTATTGATTTTTACGATTAATGACTATTCTAGAAGCGGCTAAATAGAAATGGCACACATAAATATCTTAATTTTGAATTTAGAAGCTTAAAATTGAGAACCTATATAGACATAACCGATATTACACCTCTTTTCCTCACACTTATTTTTTCATTCGAATGTCGCCGCAACTCATCACAGAATGAAATTAATCTATAAATAGTATTCAAACGGTTAATAACAGCCCTGATGCAATCTTAGATTATTTAGAATATGTATAAAGTTCGACACATTCAATTTTGTATGAAAGGATGACACTGCAACGAATTAACGCAAATTCATTGATGATTGATTTAAAGGTTGATCGATTTAACAATTTAAAATAATAAAAATGTTCTCCCCCCCCCCCATGATCTCTTGGATTTAATCCCTCAATTTCTGTTATCATTTTTTTCTGAAGAGCTTTTCAAAGAGTCACAATAACCTGACTATAAAGTAAATCGTAACTAAAAGGTTGCGTAGAAGTTGATAAACAATGAACAAAATTATACATATTACAAATGTACATTTTTTGACATTTACGTTTTATTCATTGATTTTCCATAGTTCAATCTTGCTTTCAAATAAATGTGAATCAACTGTAAGTGATAATTCAATTGTAAGAGTAAAAGAAAAATATTGCGTTAAGCTCTCGAACGTGCAGATAAGATAGGCGAACGAAGAACAGTGAGGCATGTCATTATCAAAGAACTGAACTCAAAAATAAAAAAAAAATTATTGAAAATGATTGTTTCAAACTTCTTACGAAAAAAACATTAGTTACACATGTTAAAGTGTCTTCCTTGACCTAGTCACTAGGTCATTTTGTAACTTGAAGGTTTCCGTAAATAAAAATCATAATTACAATTACGATTACAAAAACATGATGTATATTACTGTTATTAAAGTAAATTATTCCACGAAAAATATTAATATAATATTGAATTTAGATAGCAAGTGCTTATTCAAGCCTAGATTTTAAAGTTTCAATTACTTTATTTTTGTTTCGATTAAAGTCGTTTTACCATTTTTATGGTATTCGCGACTTTAGTTTCAATTACTTATTTTCTACATTGTTATGAGATTTTCCTTGAATTTATATATTTAATACAGTAAAATATCGCTATCATTTTTCTTCAACACATATCAATCACAAATCTGAATCGACCATATTATGCAGCGCGATCCAATCATATTTTGAAAGGTACGTCATCTTCCGGATGGATGCTTCTCCAACATGTTGAGTGAATTTAGGCAATTGGGCCTTTGAATTGTTCTCCCAAAACATGGCGTTGAGCAAACAAATTGTATGCAATATTCCAACTTACCGTTTTTATCCAAAATAGTCTAATTTATTCAGGATTGGACTAAAAATTATCTATCACCTTAAATCGGTTGAAAAATTTCTCCTTTGGTGTTTAGTTTAATGACTGCGTTTTCACCCACACAGTCTAATGAAAACAGCACATGAAATCTCCATACACATACACCAATCATCTCAATTGCATATCTTGCTCTTCCGATACTAAACTCTCTCAATTTTCTCACTTTTTTTCGGCATACGCCCAATTGCTCTCCGGTTTTCGAAAAGAAAATTCGGTCACAATACCATCATTCCAGCCAAATTTTAAAACCACTTTTCTCGGGATTTGCGTGAAAATTTTCACACTTTTTCACTACCGGTCGATAACCTACAGGTCGCGTGAGAAATTTAGATTATAATCACCTTGTTTTCTACGGCGCGTTACGCTGTACGAACTAGTTTTCAATGAAGCGTTGACTGCACTTTGTGAACCACTGAAACAGAATGAGAAAAATCTTTGCGCAAAAGCAGAGTGTTGCCATATGATTTTACGACACCTTTGGGTTCAGGCCGGTGTCCATTTCAAAGAAGAGCCATAATCGCACTCAAGAAAAGAAAACGTTCAATTCATCTGAATTTTCACGTATAGGTGCTCAATACGGCATCCGTATCCGCAGCAATCGGAAGCAAAGCCACCATCACTCTGATACCGCACCGGGAGAGGGGGGGGGGGGCAATAAAGTGCCGTTGATGCCGTCGGGACCGACAAAGTCACCAAATTTGCTCACAAGGAAGGGGCGAGAGCAAACATGCACTGAAAAGTTATAGACTACTAAATGTTTATTGATGATATTTTTTTATTTAACAAAGTGTTGAATAAAACGCATGATAAATTCAATTTAAAATTACAAAATAGTAATGATCGCATGTATTATCTTAACTGGAAATGTACTATGGGGTTTATGATGACTGTCTGTGGTACCATATGCGAATTGTTCCTGCACTCGTGTTCTATTAAGAGCACCTGTATTCGTGGTCCAAACAGCCGGTTTAGACCCAAATTCCGAACCGAGCAAACGCATTGGTGATCCATTATACCAGTTTCAACTCAACTTTTTATAGAGCTGGTATAAGGATTGATCCAAACCTGATGAGATTTGGATCCAATTTGACGCAGTTCTAAGGGCATCTGTATTCGTGGTCTATTCTTGGGTCTAGTTTATACAAGAATTGAACCAAAGAAATTAGATCCGATCCAATGAAAAAACTGGCAACTGCACTCGTGTTCCATTAACTGTCAAACGGTTTAGAACTGCGTTAAATTGGATCCAAATCTCATCAGTTTTGGATCAATCCTTAAACCAGCTCTAAAAAAAGTTGAGTTGAAACTGGTATAATGGATCACCAACGCGGTTTCTCGGGTCGGAATGTGGGTCTAAACCGGCTGTTTGGACCACGGATACAGGTGCTCTAAACCGTTTGACAGACATTTTCTTTGGTTCAATTCTTGTATAAACTAGACCCTAGAATAGACCACGAATACAGATGCCCTAACTGACAAACGGTTAAGAACTGTTTCTCATCAGTTTTGGATCAATCCTTATACCAGCTCTAAAAAAAAGTTGTGTTGAAACTGGTATAATGGATCACCAGTACGGTTGCTCGGGTCGGAATTTGGTTCTAAACCGGCTGTTTGGACCACGGATACAGGTGCTCTAACGCTTTGGAAAATAGGAGGTTCTGTTAAGATATGTTGGTGTAATAATTTTAGCCGACAGCTTTTATGTTTTAATTACACTGTATTTATTTATAGATCGATTAAGCAAAGACAAGAAAAGCTATAATAATAACTATAATTATAATAATAAAGGCTGTAACTTATTGTGAATATGTTGATTTAATGCAGGAAAGCTACATGACATTTACTTTGAACTTATAGAATCCTTTACATTCTAGAGGACGGGTTATAACCATCTACGCATCTATTCTATTTTCATTTCGATTAGAGAAAATTTATTTTTTGATAAAATGCAATACTTTACTCACAAAAAAAGATATATTTTTCATTCCGAAAAGGTTGATATAACCATTGCGTATATAATAAAAATAATCAGCTTTATTAAACGCGTCGTTTAGAAATTACGATTCTACAGATATTATTACTTTGTTTAGTCTCCGCAATGTGGGCACTATTCGTCAATAATTAGTACTTATAATTCAAATTATTATGTATGCTCACAAGTGACGTTGAATTCCGATGCTTAAACAACATATAATATTCTAATGATTCCTTAAATATAAGGTATTCTCGTCGTGTATTAAGAGTTTTCAAATGATTACTATTACAAATGTTATATGAATACTGTACTTATTTAACAATATAAGGAACAGCTGTCTTATCGGGTAGCATTCCAACTTCGGTAAGGAAACTTTCAACATCCGAGCTATTGAAATTATCACTTAAATCGTCGGTCACTCGAATGAAGTTTCCAATCATTTGCCCTGCTTTGTATATCAATAGTGCTGGCACACCTTTACATTTGAAAGAGTTGCTCAGCCCTGCTACTGAGCTCATGAATTTACAAAACTTGACGTTCACATATTCTGAGGACAGTTCTTGAAGTGCTTTATTCATTGCTCTGCATGCGTTATCGTTACGATCATAAATGTGAATTACAATTGTGACCGCTTTTGGTTCATCATCGACTGTTTTCAAAAAATCATCTCCATTACTCAGCTCTATCAAAGTACCGAAAGAAGGAAGTTTTCCAGATTGAGCCAACATTTCTGCCATCCGTTTCTTCTGATACTCCAGTAAAAAATCATCACTCATAAGTTCTTCCAGCTCGCGATCCAGTTGGTCTCGTTCCTTGGCTGCTTCGTCTTCGGCATGAGTACGAGCCGTGATACTCAGCTTCTTGAGCAGATCAAACTTTTCCTTTTCTTGCTCTTCGCGTTTTTCCGTCTCCAGTTGCTTGAACCTTTGCCAATCGCGTATCACACCTTTAGGACCCGTGTTGGCCGCACTACCACTCCAATGGGCTTGATCTTTGATTTTATCCTCTGGTATAAATTTCAAACCAGAACTTGATTGACCTTTGCTACCAGAATTAGTATCATCGTTTTCGTTTTCGTCTTCACTACTGCTGCAATAGTTTTGCAATTTCTCACCAAGTATCTTATCTTCTAACGTAGCCATTTCACAAATCTGCGAAAAAATGTAGGCGTTAAATTTTGCTTTAAATAAATAAGATTTAGTTGTTAAAAATATTTTCAATAATTTGCAAGTTGCACGGTCAGTTTATACAACGAATATACACGAAACGAGTACATCCTTAGAAAATCCTACGCAAAAGTAAGTGAAAAGAAACCAAAACCAAGGTCTTTAAAAATACCTAGGCAAACAGAAATTTAGCTGCAGCATTTTTTACTTTTCGTCACATAAATGAAAACTTTTTGAAAAGATTTGTAATCTTTTATGATAAAAAGCAACAAAGCTGGGGTGAAATTATGAATCCTATTCGATTCGAGATACTCGTTTCGTGTTTTAACTCGAATCGAATAAGAATCGGTATATTTAATCTCGTTCGAGTTCTAAATTTTAACGTACTCAATTTCGAGTAAACCGGGTAGCAGAGGTGCCAGGTGTCCTGATTTATCACGATTTGTCCTGATTTTCGAGAGACCGTCCTGATTTTTCAAAAGCTCTCGATTTGTCCTGATTTTCTAAAATTGGTCCTCAAAATGTCCTGATTTGTCCTGATTTTCATAAAAACTTCACAAATATAATCGAATTTGTAGTTTAATTATAAAAAAATTGAATATATAGGTTATAAAATAGATAAACCCATTCAACAGATGGTAATCTTCGGATCAGCGATGATATTTAAATGGTGTTTTTCGATATGAACTACAGGCCAGCCAAGAAGCTGCTTACTGTTGTTACATAAATCAAGGCGTTTACAGCACCTGTATTGCACCTTTATTTATGCAATTTAAGCAGAAATCCTTGATATTTTCAAAAATCCAGAGGTGTCCTGAAAAATCCTGATTTTTAGTTTTGCGATGTCCTGATTTTTGACGAAACCACTTGGCATCCCTGCCGGGTAGTAAATCATCTCGAAACGTTCCATTCGAACCGAGCTCGTTTAAGATCGGTAATGAAAAATTCGGTCGAATCGAACGAAACTCGATTGTTTCGAGTTCCATAATCCCGCCCCCAAGGTTACTAGATCAACTACCCGAATACAAAAATACTGTTACCAAACACTCAGAAATGAAAAAAATATAAAAATATTATTTTTCATGCTTTTTCAAGCTTCACCGTGCCCACTCACTGAGTTATTTTTCAGCGTGTAATAATTGAAATATTTCTCGTCGAGAAATATCTCGGTTATTAAAATTTTTACATCAGTTTTCTCTCAGCCTTTGGCTAGATCGGTCGTCTTTTTTCGTTCTCGAACCTATCCTAAAGGGCTAAAGTATAGAGCTTATAAATGTTACCTAGAGTTCGGTGCAAAGCGTCGTGATGAGTCCGTCTCCTGGAGTCTACCCGAATCGGACCATACCGGAATGCCCAAGTAACCATAAGCACTAAAATCTAGCATCAACTCTGCTCTAGCGTCAGCTATAGTGCTTGATTCTGTGCATCATTTTAGCTCTGTGAGCCAGGTTTGGCGAAATTAACTGCTGCATTAGTGCAGAAACTGGTATAACCCTATAAAAGCACTGTTATAGCATTGATTGATGCTACAAGGTTGGCGGGCAAAATGCTGGGAAAATGCAAATGGCGTTCGAATGAGGTTCGACCATGCGAAAAAAAATATTTTGGATTTTTGTTCGGTTCATTTTTCGGCCATGATACTAAATTTGTAATTATTTTTATATTCGCTTATGCATATTGAGGAGATCTCTCGGATTGAATTTTCTACATGATATTTTTTTTATTTCTCAGCTGAAAATGACCTGGAATCGAACTCATGACATATGTGGCTCTGACATTTGACATTGACTCTGCCTGTGAACCTATCAGGTCCGCGTTAAATCTTTGAAAAAAAAAGACCTATTTGAATCAAATTTCTAGCAACCGGTGCCCTGAATTTGCATTGATTCAGCATCAATCAATGCTAATGTGCTTTGGCCTAATGCCACTGTAGTGCTTACATAGTGCTTAAAAGCATTAAAGCAAGCTTGTGTGATGCCAATTTAATGCTTAGAAAATATAGCATTTGTTATTCTGATTTAGAGCAATGTTGCATTTCAAAAGCATTGGGCAAAGCTGATAGAATGCAAGTTGCATTTTAAAAGAGTGGTATAATTCTAACATGATGCAGCATAGCACTCGAAGGGCTGTTGTAATGCAAAATTGCACTTGATGTGCTGATATAGTGTAATTTAGCCTTTGAATGCTGGTGTAAAGCTATAAAAATGCAAAGCTTTAGTGCTTATGGTTACTTGGGTGGCTCGACCCTCAGAACCTGCACGGACGCCTTCAATACTTGTTTCTGAAAGCCAAAGATGGACATACACTTCCTAATCCGTTTTTGGTTGGGAAATCAATAGAACAACACGCTGGGAAGATCGATGGTGCGTTTTTCGATCGTATCAGGAAATGGTACGTTTTAAAGATCCGGAACGAACAACAAAGCCAACAATTGGAAGAAATGAAGCAGCTCGTCGATGGAACACCGATAGAAATTGGTACACATCCGAACCTTAATCAACGAAAGTTTGTAGTGCGATGTAGCGAAGTAAACGACATGACCGATGCGGATTTGTTAGCTGAGCTATTATCTCAAAAAATCACTGGAGTCCGAAGAATAACAAGGAAAACAGCAGATGGGATAATCGGCACGCCAACTTTAATTTTGACTATAAATAGCACAGTCATCCCTGAGTTCGTCAATTTTGGACTCCTCCGAGTCCGAACCCGTTTATATATTCCTCAGCCTTTGTTATGTCGGCAGTGCTTCTGCTATGGACACCCGAAAAAACGATGTCCGAACGAACGCGCGTGTAGTGTTTGCTCGAGTACAAAACACGATAGCAGCGACTGTCCTGGCCAAAAGTTTTGTCGCACTTGCCAATCGAACGAACACTCACCATCCGAACGCACTTGTCCGAAATGGATTGAAGAATCCATCGCTCATCGTATCAGCGCAGAACAAAACTTATCACTCGCCACAGCTCGTCAACAGATGAAAAACAATACTAACAAGAACACCTATGCCAGTGTCACCCGATTAGGAAACGATCCAAAAACTCCACACGTCTCGGAAAATAACCAGCAGCAACATCAACCAGAAAAATCATCGAAACAGCAGCAATCTAAACGTGATCATAATACTTCGGCATCTGGACTACCAGCAACTCAACCAACCACCCCTTCACCCCCTCGGAAGAAAAACCCCTCCATTTCTCCACCCGACTCCAAGGACAATGGAGTTGGGCATGAGAGCAAAATGTTACCCTCTGCCGCACAACGGCAAAATAATGTTAAAAATCCCACCCCTCCTCTAAAACTCCCTCCACCATCCTCCAACCCTTTCCAGCCCCCTAGCTTTAAATTTAAATTTAAAAAGAACCCCGGCACATAAAAACTTTGTAAAAGTAATTGGCCTAATAAACATTAGTATTAATAAAAAAAAAAAAAATAAAATTTTTAGAAATATCTACGGCGGTGACATCTGGTGGTGGAGATCGGAATGAAATTCAAAGCGATAGTTGCATAAAAGAATTATTGCTAATTTTCTTTGGTTATTAAAAATAAAATTATTTCACTTTTAACGTTTTATTTGGAACCATTTAAAATAAAATAAAAATCAATTTTGAACCACAAATGTCAACCTAGTCAAAATTACACATTGACGAACTTAGGACCTTGGACCACAGTCGCCTGTCTCGGGACTTTAAAAGATTTCGGAGCTACTCAAGCGTTATCCAGTACAGTAAAATTACCTCAGGTTGCTCTGAAAATTAAAAAAAAAAAAAACAAAATGATTTAATAAAATGTATACACCTAATGGCAATGACACTTACCTGATATTCAACAACTTCGACACCAAGCGAAACGATCGAATCGTCAAGAATTTTATTCTCGAGTTCCGGTGTCATGCGAGCAAGCTTAGATTCATTGAAATCGATTAACAGATGAATCTGCGGATCATCGGAAACCGACAAGAATTCTGTATCTGAATCGGGACCGGGAGAGGAAAGACGAAATCTTCCATGGCTTGAACAGCTTCCCAGCTTTGCTGTGACTCCCGGGAGGTTGGCAGACATTCTCAATTATCGTCGTGTATCAGAACTACCGGAGTTCTATGCTGGCTATCGAACCTTATCGAACGAGTTCCTTCCAATAATAGCAACAACAAACAGCAACCGCCAAAAAAATGAAAAAAGTGACAGCTTGAAATGTTTCGAATATAAATTTTAAGCGCAAGGTGATTTATCACTGAGAAATGTTTCCAAAGTATTAAAAAATAATAACGCGATACTTATTTTTTATTGACTGTAATAATTTATCGCCTGAAAATTACAGGATAAATACATAAAAGGTATTTTGATATTTTTTCTATTTCTGAGTGAACAGTTACTATAATATGACACTACCTTATTTAAATATTCCTTGGTTGAAAAGGATTAAGATATTACGACCATAATTTTTTTTTTACATTACCACGTCACTATTATTTTTTATTATTAATTGTATAATCAGTTTGATATTATTACTTTTCTCATTTTTAATATTTTCATTTCAACATTACCATCAATATTTCCTACAACCCTAAAAAACGGTTCACAAGAAACATCTTATGAAAATTGTTATAAGAATTTGCCGGAGTGTGGCCATTTGGAATTTATTTCTCAGAATTTTGAGTTAGTCCGCGAGACTGTGTTTATTCTAAAAATTGCTGCAGTGTGCGTAACATTTATTTTTCGTGAATGTTTTCTATAAGCTGTTATCAATTTTTACAATAAATTTTACTGTTGAACGAGTTCAAATTATACTGAAAAGTATGTTATCCTGAACACTTTTCGTTGATTTCGCAATCGATTTAGCAGTATTCTCCAGTGATAGCATCGATACAATTCTTCAAAATGTCTAAGTAAGTATGTTTTAGGAGCTACCTTTTACAAAAATATGCTTAACGAATGTAGCTGCTTTATCGATTTTTTTGGGTGAAAACGCCTTAAAACCTTTTTTATGTAGCAGCTGTTAAAAACTTTAATATAATTTACATGTGAGATGAGGTCCTCATTATTAAAGTTTTTATGAGTATTTTGAAGTAGAGAAAATACATCCATTTTTGTTTTTGAATTAATTAAGGTACACCGGGGTAAGGGGTAAGTTTAAAAAATCATTAAAAATCAGCAGTGAAGCAATTTTAATAAAATTACATTCAATGTGATGCAGAACATACTGTTTACAAACGCTGAAGAGATGAGCTCGATAGAAGCAAAGCGAGAAATCACGTAAATTGTAATGGACTGCTGGTGTCTACTTACCCCGCTTTATGGGGTAAGTGTGGACGGTAGATTTTCCCTTTGATTTCTCAGGAAATTTTCAAAAAAATTGTGTTTTCTTGGATAAATACGTTATTTTATTGCTCGAGCCGTATCTTTTTCACAGTTATTGGATAGATTACAAGTAAATTGAACATTCTGCATTAAAAGTTTGAAAAAAAAAAATAGTGCACAGTATTGTTTCAATAGCCATCGTCAACACTTACCCCGCGTCCACACTTACCTCGGTGTACCTTACATAAAAACATAAGCCTAGGCATAAATGTTATTTCCTTGACCCTGATTTGGGCTGACGTTAAATCAATAAAGAACAACTACAATGTAATTCTCCATTAATTACGAACTCTGAATCAACCATTAGCTGAAAACCTTTTAAGCGGGCCACAGACTACACAACATTTGTACAAATGCTATGAAATTCGATGAAATTTTGTCGCTGTAAACACGATTTGCATAGTGTATGGCACTGCTTGAATGAGCGCCCAAACGGTTGGAGTAAAATCGGTCGGGATCGAAATATTTTGTACAAACCATCCTCCCAGCCGGGGTGGAGATGGTTTTTTTCGTTGCTGTTGCTGTTTTCGCCAGCAATCGTTTGTGTTCGCGTGAAAAATGTTTGTATAGTGTGTGGGCGAGCATAGATCAAACAATCGTCGTGGAATCATCGAATTTGTACAGGCCATTTGTGTAGTCTATGGCCCGCTTTAAATTAAGCAGAGATGTAAAGCGGGCCACATGGCACTGCTTGAATGACCGCACAAACCGTTTGAGTGAAATCGGTCGGGATCGAATTTTTTTGTACAAGCAACCCTCTGTGGCATGGTGTATGGTGCTGCTTGTACAAAACTCAGGCCATTTACTCAGCCCCATCCGGGGTGGAGAGGGTTTTTGTTGTTACTGTTTCCGCCAGCAATCGTTTGCGCTCGCGTGAAATATGTTTGTATCGTGTGTGGGCGAGTGTAGGATCAAACAATCGTCGTAGAATCACCGAATCTGCTCAAGCCATTTGTGTAGTCTATGGCCCGCTTAAGCGGGCCACAGACTACACAACATTTGTACAAATGCGATGAAATTCGATGAAATTTTGTCGCTGTGAGCACGATTTGCATTGTGTATGGCACTGCTTGAATGAGCGCCCAAACGGTTGGAGTAAAATCGGTCGGGATCGAAATATTTTGTACAAAACATTCTCCCAGCCGGGGTGGAGATGGTTTTTTTGTTGCTGTTGCTGTTTTCGCCAGCAATCATTTGTGTTCGCGTGAAATATGTTTGTATAGTGTGTGGGCGAGCATAGATCAAACAATCGACGCGGAATCATCGAATTTGTACAGGCCAATTTGTGTAGTCTATGGCCCGCTTTAAAGAGATCCCTTCATGCTACATGCAGTGCCGATTATAACAGCTGGACAGCGGGCCACAGACTACACAACATTTGCACAAATGCGATGAATTCGATGACATTCTGTCGCTGTGAATACGATTTGCACGTGTATGGCACTGTTTGAATGCAAATCGGTCCGGATCGAAATATTTTGTACAAACCACCCTCTGTTACATGGTGTATGGTGCTGTTTGTACAAAATCCAGGCCATTTAAACTCATCAGGGGTTGAGGGTTTTTTTTGTTGTTGCTGTTGCTGTTTCCGCTTGCAATCGTTTGTGCTCGGGCGAAATTTGTTTGTATCGTGTGTGGGCGAGCATAGATCAAACAATCGTCGTAGAATCATCGAATTTGCACTTGTGTAGCCTATGGCCCGCTGAGTAAATGGCCTGAATATAGGGTAGATATAAACAAATATAGTAATATAAACCAATATACCTCATTCTTCAAAAAACAAAGCCACACATCAAACACGCCATCATGTGAAGAAAGTTCTTACTATCATGTACAATCATCGACGATCTGAACTCTTCTGGTGGATTTCTGACTTGTGGGTGGTGCTGTTGTCGCTTGGGTGATAATACACTCAAGGCGGGTAAAGCTTCAGGTGTGTTCTTATACCAATGCACGGAATCGTCCATCTTGTGACAGGCAATCGTAATCGTAGGCATGGTAGACGAACAATTCGCTCCGTCTCCACCCCCCCCCCCCCCCCCCCCCCAATGAGAAACTTTTGGTACTTTTCCTCAATATGCACCCACCCTACTGACCCACCCTGAATACACTATCAGTGACTTTAGTAGGAACTTTCGTCTGTAGGTGGTGCTGACATGCGTGTCCTTGATGAGACGTATGGAGAAGGCTGTCAGTGAGCCATATTTGTTTTACTGTATTTGGTATAAATATAATTTCTTTATATCATCCGCGTTTAGGATAGTAAACATACTCTACGAAAAATATGCATTTTCTTAATTGATACTAATGTAACAACTATTCATTTTCAGGGAAATGATGATTGTGTTCGTGTACGACACTGCTAAGCATGATGAATTTCATGACCCTATAAAGTCAGTTATCTACTTTCACCCGTCATGGGTCTCCGAAACGCAAAAACTTCTTCTGTGTGGTCAACTCATGGTAAGTTTTGTAGCTCAATTTTCTCAATTACCTACATAGTTAAAGTTTTTTTCGAAATCTTTTTTTTTTCAGGGAACTACTCACTTTTTGAATGAAACATTGTTCACTCCTAGAATTATCTCGCTACAGAGTGGAAAATTTGCACTTAAATCCTTCGGACGGTTTGTTCTGGTAATTTTTTTCAATAATTGTGTTAATGCATATGGTTCATTAGTTAGTGATACAAACAAAAATAATTCGGTTTAAATTTCTTCTTATTTATGAAAGTTCACTTTTGTCTTACATAAATACATGATAAAGCAAGTTGAGTTTTTTTGTTTTAGGCCGTTGGTTCAGATAGGAATATATCAGAAAATGTATTGGAACATAGAGCCAATTTCTTGTATACATTAGTAAAAATGTATCACTGCGATATAAATGCCATCCACGAAATTTATTCAAATGATCAGGAATCGAAGTTTCCTGATAAAATTTACAGCATAATGGAGAGTTACTTACCGCTACTACAGTATAATGGCAATATTTTTCAAAATGTTTCTAGTTTGAAAATACCCAAGGTAATTTACTTACATATATGTACATACGTAATTAAAATAATTTTACAAACACTTGATATTAAATTTACAGAGTGCAAGTAACCTTTTTCTTGAAGCTACTCAGATTCTTCAAAGCTTTCAACAGACGAGAGGTGTTCTGGGGGGAACCATTATGTACCACAACAAGTAAGTTTGCATGCAAGGCATTTTAAGAATAGGTTATTTTTTCATAATCAATTTGACGTATACCAACTTGATAATTTTATGTACCATTTATTCATTACAGGGTTGTTGCTAGTCAGTTATCGGATAACTTAACTAAAATATTCACATTATCAGATTTGTATCGGCTAAAGTCGTCAGAGTATATAAATGCGAACTTCCATATTCCTGTTGGAGTGACCCTTATAAATGCATACATACCGTCAAACGAGTATGAAGAACTTTTGAAGACGTCCACGCAAACATTTAATTTGTTTGTGAACTCTTCTGCTAAAGATACAATGCCATTCCAAATACGAAAAAAATCGTTTTCAAAAGATTCACATTCGTTAATGAAACGAGATAAGTCTTTGATCTTCACAAACATTCCAGAAGAAGATATGGATGATGGCATAGGAACGATGAAGGCAGTGGGCCAAAAGAAACCTTTTTTCAGCAGGCCTACACATCTTCCCCTGTTTTTTAAAAATCCCTCATCTGTAGACGTGATGGAATCAGGATTTAGTTCAATTAATTTTGACGAGACGGACAGTTTTCCTAATTTCATTGGAAAAACGAGTGTGTGCTCGACGCCGCTAACTGAAAATAAGGTTTTACCTCACAGTAACGTTTTATCGATTTGTGCGGCAAATGAAAATATAGAAGAAGAACAGCCATCATTGGAAAACGAATCGGCCTTGCCGATTATGCAGTCATTTTTTAAAGAAACAGATTATGCTAAAAGTGAAAAAACTTTCCCAGTTGAATTTCCAAATTTCATAAGCAATCCTTATAAGTCCAGTCGAACGCGATTTTCGTGTAACAATATAGATGACCTAGAAAGCTCTATGGATCAAAATCATTCCGATCGTAGTTCCGCTGTAGCAGTACCTATAAGACAACACACCTCCGGTTCAAACATGTTGAGCAAATCTATAACTGATCCAACTTATCCTATTTTCAACAACGACGGTAAAGCTGTGTCATACAGTTTATTTAGAGAGTGTTTAAAGCTCTATTACACAGATTTGCACCAACTGGCAACTGAAGAATCACCAAAGAAAAATTCTGCAATAAAAGATCCAATATTTCCCGCCATGATCGATGAGCAATCGGCAAAAGAAGAGTCTATGCCAATTTTACCCACCACCAAAAAAAGTAGAAGAGATCTTAATCTACCCCTCAAAGGTTTGAATTTAGACACCAGGAATCAAGAAATTCAACATGCTACCAACATATTTGATTCACCTGTAAAACGTAAGAAACTTTCTGGTCTACAGTTGACACCGTTGATGTCTAAACTTACCATGTTAGCCATCAGTGACCAACAATCCAGCGGGTTTTCTAGTTGGGATACAACACCAGGTTGTAGCGGATTAAGTAACAATCCACTAACTCCCCTCGAATATCAACCGAAAAGGCGAAAATCCAAAACATTGATGACCAGCATCGCAACCACAATTGAAGAGGTCGCAGATACCACAAGCACGTCTGACAATGATTCGTCGAAGCCGATTAAAGTAGAACTATTCATATGCGTGCAACAGAATATGACCTTAGTGTTGCTGCTACAGGAAAAAAGCTGTGAAAAGGAAAATACTATTCACTCTCTGGTGAGTTGAGCATTTGATATCATGTAGCTATATTAGGGTGCAGCTAAAGGGGTAATGTTTGTATATTGGCCTAAAAAACTGATCTGTGTAAAAATTCAGCTCAATCGGACTTCAAAATCACCTAAAGGGAGGGGGTAATTTTTTGCAGCGTACAAAGCTGATGCATTATTCCCCATAGACGCCTGTTTGTGGTAGCATTCAAGTAACCTTGCCACATACCGCGAGTCATCTTATTTTAAGTGCATGCGCACAAAATCGCGCTCAAAAAAACCTGGAATTGAAAAAATCTAACATTTTTACCTTATTTTTCTCTAAAAATGTGCTTAGAAATTTAAATTGTTAACTTACTTAAAGTAAATCGCAAAATTGATCGTACACCCTTTATTCATTCTTGAATTTTGAGTTTTTCAGGGTTTAACAGTAAATAAGTAAAAACAACTTTAATCCATTAAAAAATACCTCCTTTTTATTCTTAACTGTGAAAAGAAAAATACAATATCCAATCTAAGTACTAATCGCGCCCGATGTTGCTTAACTTCGGTGATCAAAAAGAAAAATACAAGTTGTTTACATTTTCACTTCAAATAAAAAAAAGAAACAACAAAACACCATTTCAGACGTGGCAAAATTGATCGTACAGTACTACTTTTTCTTAAAATTTCATTAAAAATCAATTCATCGAAAGTAACGAATATCAAAAAAAAGGTTGTACCTCTGTCTGCGGTTTTCACATCGACGGTAGGCTATTTTGGCGGTTTACCATCTGGCAAATGGACCTAATAGGCGGCATGACTTTTGGCGGTTTGGTCGATTTGGTGGTTTACCATTTGGCAAATGGCCTTGTTTGTCTTTTTGGCAGTATGCAACATTTCGCGGTAAGATATTTGTCCAGAAATATAATAAGCGAATGTTGTACTGAAATGTTTTTTTCGTTTAGAAACGTAAAGCGTAGGACAGGACCATGCATCATTCTAGTTCGAACGCGCAGCGTTAGGAGGTGGCCTCTTAGTTCTGATCTATGTTTCTAAGACGGTCCCGTTTTTTTTAGCTTTACTGAAAGATCTAGGAAGGCCCCGTGTTACTAGGTTTACCCAAAACTAGGGACAATCCCCTAGCCCGGTCCGCAACGCGAAGCGTAAGGATCATACATCATTCTAGTTCGAACGCGCAGCCTGAGGAGGCGGCCTCTTAGCTCTGATCTATGTTTCTAAGACGGTCCCGATTTTTAGGTTTACTAAAGATCTAGGAAGGCTCTGTGTTTCTAGGTTTACCTAAACCTAGGGACAATTCCTTAGCCCGGTCTGCAGCGCGGAGCGTAAGGACCATACCTCGTAATTCTGATCCATGTTTCTAGGACGAACTTTTGAATATTTGAAATCGACCGCGAAGTGACGCAGTTGCCAATTATACATACTGCCAAATTGACTCATTCACAAATTGGGAAACCGCGGAGTGTTATAAACCGCTGAAAGGCAAACCGCCAAAACGGCCATATGCCAAATGAGAAACCGCCAGGTGTTACAACCGCCAAACAGGTTCATAGGCGAAAAGTCATACCGCCAGAATGAATACTGCGAAATGGTTTACCGGGAGCTGTGATGCAATCCAAAAAAACAACTAAATTAGTATTCGATATGACTGCCTTTGCATCTAGCACTGCTTGCAAGCGTGATGCGTTTTTGCTCTCTTCCAGCGATATTTTTCACCGTTCCTTCGTATTTCCAATTTTTGATGATGTACTGCACTGTAGAGTGGGTTCTCCTAACAGCTCCTGCTGTTTTCCGCAATGACTTTTAGCGACAACACATACTTACTACCAACGATCGCGTCGCAATGTCCGTTTCCTTGTGCCTGTTTGCAATTTTGATCACAACTCTTCAAAATTCAGCAAATCAACAAGAACAAACAGTGCCCAAGTAGTTGCAGGGTGTTGACATGACACATTGACAAAAAAAACTTCGCTTATGCAAATTGGTCTTGTTTATACATCAAACATTTCAGGTTTAATAAAAGGTGTACGATCAATTTTGCATATCTTTCATTTGGGATTTTTATCAACTTCTTGGCCGCCGGTCGTGGCCTAGAGGATAGCGTTCCAGTCTTCTAAGCTAGAGTCCATGAGATCAAATCCCGATCACGGCACATATAGAGTACTCTTTCTCTGGTCTGGTGGTTTTAGCATTTGTAAGATGCTAGCCATAATATCCTTGAAAGATGTACACCTTTAGAGTTAAGTAAATTAGATCTCTTCAAAGAAACATGAAGTTTCACTGAGATCCTATATGTGTGTGTTCGTTTTTAAAATTATGAAATAAGCAAAACATATTTTTCAAAATTGTCGCGATCAAATCAATAGCTATATCTGTAAACAATTAATGTGCATCAAAAACATGATCGTTGAACCTTTTTTTTCAAATCAAATAAATGAAAAGAGTTGGTAAACCATATGTGTACGATCAATTTTGCGATTGACTGTATTACTTACGGCGTGTTCGTAAATTGATTTTTTCTATCGAAGTGATTTTTTCTATCGATGCTGGCGTTCGTAATTTCAACAAACTGTATGCAAAAGCATTGGAAGGTGATTTGACATCTACCAAAAAAATCGATGCCTTCCCCAAACAAATCAGTTTACGAACACGCCGTTAATGGTCCCACGTCGATTCTCCGATTCATACTGCCGCTATTCGCAAGACTGTCCCATATGCATTTTCATCATTTTTCAGATTATCTCAAAAATTGTTCTAATACAGTTAGTTCTTCAGACTAAAAACTTTCATAACATTGTTCTCAACAAAGGTATATGAAAAAAATACCAAGTCATGTCTGTCCCATATGAAATATACCCGTAAAGCTGTCTATTTTTACAGAATGTTTTAAAATTGCTCCTCTAATTTACGTTTATTTTACAAATAATCATAGAATGTGTGCGGCAAAATAAGCATTCATTGAAATTACGAAAGTAAGACTAGATAAAACAGTACAGGTAAATCAAAAATAACAATAATTTTTACAAGCATTATGAGTAAATTTCACCAAACTGTTTTTTTTAATTTCGTATGAGGCTTATTGAATTGTTCGTTGTAAAACATTGATAATAGTCAGCTACAAAGCCATATTTTATAAGTTTTTGTCATGCTGTTAGTTGCTGTTTGGACTTTCATAAAATCTATGAACCAAAATACGCGTACCTGGTAGCACACGCATAAATTATATTGAATTGATTTATATCATTATATATTTGCAGCCCAGATGCTTTGCTTGCTTCTGCATATAGTTTTATTGTCTAAAGCTTATGGTAACATACTCAAAATCTGGTGCAAAGCTGATTTTAGGTGTAGGAATTGTCTCAGAAAATCCAAATTGATAAAAAGTTCGAAAAACAGCTACCTTTGAAAATTCGTCATAAACTTTGAATTTCGTTTTTCCAAAATCTAAAGATGCCAAAATGTGACAAATTACGTCAATTTTACAATTTACTTTTTTTAAATTTTCTACTGTAACTAGGGCAGCTTTGGCGGTTGATTGATTGAAAAGTACGGGTTTTACACAACTTTTTTATATTTTTTGTTCCCATGATATTAAAAAAAATCAAAAAAAGTTCCACGCATGCAATATATAACTTCAGCTTTCTCAGGCACGAAGTGAAATTTTTTCGAGCACTTAAAAACAGATTTACAGCCGTTTTCCTGAAGCATTTTTTTCATAATTTTTTTTTGTCTGTAAATAACTTTAAAATAATTGATTGTAGCTGAAAATTGTCTTAGAAGCATATTTGAGTCACGTCATAAGCTTTTCAAAACTATAAATTTTTTAGAAATCGGTTGAGAGTTTTAGCGAAAATGGTGTTTGCCGTCATTTGACCGCTCGCGGTATGAATAGGTATATACAAAGTGTCGGTGTGCGACTTTGATAATCACTCGAGATCACCCACCGCACTATGCTCTATCGCCGATCAACCATGGTGGCCCACCTAACCAACTGCTGCGTCAAGACTGCCCGTAACTCGAGCCTGTGCTGAGAGAATGTTTCATCACACGTTCGTTCGTGCCCTACACATCTCCCTTTCTCTCAGAAGAAAAAAAAACATGTTTTATTTGAATAATCCATTTTTAACTCATATGAACACGATTGAAACGTCATACCATGTGCTCTCTTTACTATTGACCATTTGCATCTCTAGCAAAACTCAGAAGGCATTACTATCGTCAAGATGATGCCATGGATTTAAATACCACTTTTTGTAATGAGGAGCTCAAACTGCACTGATTAGAACATTTTCATGGAAGATTTTGAAATAATAATTAAATTTTGCAAATTTTAGTGAGGAAAATCCACAAGTTTTTCGAACTTCGATGGTCTTTTTTATAGAAAAATTGCAAATTTTAGTGAGGAAAATCCACAAGTTTTTCGAACTTCGATGGTCTTTTCTATAGAAAAATTATTCGAAAATCCAACTTTTTTTCTGTACCTATCTTGACGAGCAAAAATTCTACTACAATAACTTGTTTTCAAAGTGGAAAATTTCCAGCAGATTCTTCATATTATCAACGAAAAACATAAGTTTCTTAGTAAATTAACAGATTTTTCGTGATTGTGAAGTCTCAGCCTGTACCAATACTAGAGCAGGCCTGCCTTGGCAATACCTCCTTTAAATATTCCTTGGATCCGATGTGCTCTTTCCGATAAAATTATTTGACATCGACGAGCAGCGTTGTCACATTCAAACCTGTGCTTGTAATATGGACGAACTATAGACACTATAATTTCATATATTCTGGCAAAGAGAATGACGGGAGACAATCGAAATGTCATTCGCGCAGAGCCAATCGAGAGCCAATGTGGGAGAAATTCAACACCGATTCATATCACCACGAAACAGTCTTCAATTACTGCCTCACATGACTCTTACATATTTACCAGATGATTTTTTCTAACCGTTTACTCATAACATACTATTTATTTTTAACGAAAAAAACTCATTTAGGTATATTTTATCTGTATCTTGTAAAAACTCATTCTTTCCCCTTCATTTGTTGTTCGAAAGACAACTATTCTGTAGCTACGCTTTATCTGAACTCTTTACTTCTTATCTCTTTCACATTTTCTTATTTTCACTTTTTTCGTCTCTTTTATTTTTTTTTAACGCCTCATTCTTTTTTCAGTCCAGTTCTAAGGCAAACTATATACTTTTTCTAATATTCCTCATCATGAGTTTTGCTCTCATTTAACTTTATTAATTTTTTTTTATTAAATTTTCCATTCTCATGTATCAATAGTATGATTTTTCAAATAAAGCTGCTTGCAAGGCTCTTCGCTTTTCCTTCCTCAATAATGGTTCATTTTATCTTCTTTGTCCTCAAATTTCTCTCTATAATGCTTTGTTTTTTTCTCATTCTTGTGCATTTCACCTACTCTCTTACTCACGATTAGCTATTTCAAATCCCCAAGCTTTACTTTTCCTGTTTTTCTTAAGCAGTTCTCGCTGAAGTCGCTGTTCTTCAATACGGCCTATTTTTACATGGAATTATTTGGCTGTCCTCTCAACTCGCTGCTTCTCTTTGCGGTCTTCCCAACACGCATTTATTTGGCTGTCCTCTCAACTAGTCATTTCTCTATTATAGCTGTCCTTTCAACTTGCTGTTACTCTTTGCGGTCCTCCCAACGCGCATTTATTTGTCTGCTTCTCAACTAACCATTTACTTTCACAGCTGTCCTCTCAACTCGCTGTTTCTCTCTGCGGTCCTCCCAACACGTATTTATCTGGCTGTCCTCTCAACTCGCCATTTTTCTTAAATTATTCAAATCTTTTTTTTTACATAAGTATCATGAATATTAAATTAATATTAAAAAAAAACCTTATTCTGGCAGCACTGGACTTTTTCATTCCCACCCAACTTAACAAAAACACGTGTTTTCTCTCTGGTGGGTGATCTCAAAAGAAGATCTGTTTTCTATAGATCTGTTTTGTATAGAAAAACAAAACAATTCACTTCGAAACAGTTTTTAACTTTGTAATTGTTATCAAAAGCAACACGGTCCTGTATCGGTCGCCAAATGTGCAACTTTGATAATTACTCGAGATCACCCACCGCACTATGCTCTATCGCCGATCGACCATGGTGTCCCACCTAACCAACTGCTGCGTAAAGACTGCCCGTTACTCGAGCCTGTGCTGAGAGAATGTGTCATCACACTCACACGTCCGTTTGTGTCCTACACAGTCGGTATGTTTAGTGTTAATTTAATTTGCATTTATAGTGTTTCTTAAAAGCTCATCGACCAAAAAACTCTCGAAAAGAGGAAGGTACAGATTGTTAAAGTCATGTAACGTTGTTATTTATTTTATTTAAACCTACTCAATTCATATGATAAACTTACGTTATCTTTATAGAGATGCGTCCTAAACATCATTTCAAACTTATTTTCATCAGTAAACAGCCAGTAAAGTAAATAACATTGCGCAGATAGAGGGAATCAAATGATAAACTTACCAAAGCAAAAAAAAAAACAATGTACGAAATTTTACAACAGTTATCTTATTATCTGTGAAGAAATAAATAGAAAAACTGAAGTTTCAACCGAGAAATCCACGAAAGTTTATGAAAATCTTCAAAGCCGTTTTTCTCGTTTCGTTGATTTTTACATATGGGACAGACTTGCCAGCAGCGGTAGCATAGGGCCGTGGTAAAAAAACCACTGTTGACGATCCTGAGCCAGCGTCTTCACTTGGTCCCAGTCAAGCTTCTTGTCGACAGTTCGGATTTCGGCGGCTAGGCTTCGCCGCCACAAGTTTCTGGGTCTGCCTCTCCTTCGATGTCCCTATGGATTCCAAGCACCTTTCTGCAAATCTCGTTCTCATTTTTTCGCAGTGTGTGCCCAATCCATCTCCACTTACGTTCACGAATCTCGATTTTTAGCGCCATTTGATGGCACCGGCCAGGCCACCGTCGTCATCGTCAATGTGCACCAAGTTGACGTTTGAGTTGAAGATTCGGATTTTCGTTCGTAGAGAGTGGTACCACCAGCAGGTGTTATCTGGCTACCAAGATACTGGAAGCACTCCATTTTTTCAGCTTGTTGCTCAGCTAGCACGAAATTGGAAGGATTTTCTGTGTTGGTTTCCATCGGCTTGGTCTTTCCGACATTGATTTTGAGACCTGCTGCCTTGGAGATTTCGGTGAGGTCTTCGAGTTTGCTCTGCATGTCTTAATGTCTTTGGGCAAGCAAAACAATATCTTATGCCAGGTCAAGGTCGTTTAGCTGCTCCATTGTAAAACTTCACGCCAATTCTCAGTTTGATCTACAGTCAATCGAACCAGTCAAGATCTCATCCATTACGATGGGAAAAAGCAGCGAATATAAAACACATCTTTATCTCACTCCAGCAGTTACCGAGATTGGATCGGACAACACACCGTCGTGCAAGACCTTGCACGATGCCTCGTACTGTGATTCAATAAATTTCTCTGGGACTCCTCGTCGTCTAAGAGCAGCCCAGATGTTTTCGTGGTTCAGTCGGTCAAACGCTTTTTCGAAATCAACGAACACCAGCAGAAGAGTCCTGGAATTCGTTGATTTGTTCCATTATTATTCGTAGAGTTGTAATGGTCCACACATGATCGTACGGATCGGAATCCAGCCGTCGGAGCGTAGCGTTAATTTTCTCCTGGATTCTGTTCAAGATCACTTTGCAGAGTACTTTGAGTGTTATACAGATCCTATGTGGTTTATCTACACAGAAAAAAAAAATTTACTATTACGTGTCACTGAAAACTGCAACCTTTAAAATAAATCACCTGTAATTAACAAAACCTGTAATTTTAAATTGTTTTTCTTGAAAGTTAACGTAGATTCATTTACTATTCCAGCAAATGTCCTGTAAAAAAGTTGTTCACTAAAAATTAAATGTCACGTAATCATGTTTTCGACCTGTAAAATTACAGTTAATGTTCTGCTCCTTTTTGTTACAGGACAATTGCTTAATTTTACAGGAAATAATTTTTGCTGTGTATAGGTAGGGACAACCAAAACTTTAGTATTAGTTCGTTGTATCCATACAGTTGTTTATGAACGATTGTGACGTAACGCGACGCCATTACGGAGTCAAGTATTAGGCGTCCAAATGTAGCCATAGAAACTTATTAGGAGGGATGTTTGGGACGCAAATAAAATTGTTTATTGTTTAGAACTCATAGCGTCGTCGTACTAGGCATCAGGAAGGAAAAGCCTAAATAAAAGGGTGCTTTGATTGTGAATTTTTATTAAACATGATACGTTGCATTTCGTCGATGAATGGCGACTTCAACGTCGAGACGCTCATGAACGTTTATGACGTAGCAATCAAACATTGAAAAAACTTATTCTCACACTCGTGCAAGGGTAGTCTTGTCCCCACCTATAGATAAACCACATAGGTTCAGATCAACGTTATGCCTCGCCAGTTACCGCTATCTGTCCTTTCTTCGGGACCTTCACGAGGATACCCTGCATCCAGTCGACCGGGAATGTTGTGAACCGGGATATCAGTGAAAAGACGGTGCGAAATTTTTGCTGACAAGGAAAGGTCGGCACAATAGATCAAATAAATTGGTCGCAGTGGATTTGCTCATACAAAAAAAAAAGATCGGCTTTCAGCATTTCAATTGTTAACACTGATCAGTAAAGGTTTTTTTCTTTCTTATTTAATGTTCTATAAATTTTATTTACAGTTCGAAACATGCGTTTCAAAGTTGACACGCATAGAAAACAGTCTCCACCAAGTGATGAGCATTAATGTCGAAGGAACAGATAAAGGTGACAGTAGCTACAGTTTTATCTGTCTGGATTCTAAGTGGGACGTCAACAACCGGTGTGGTCCTTGGACATCAAAAGACCTACTTACTCTTAATTCATTGCATGACGAATATAACAGCAATCGCAAATTAATGGAATTTGTTGTTAAGTAAGTTCGGGAAGTTCTGTGGTTTCTATAGGATTTGTTTAATTAAATTTCGTCATTTTAGATCTCAAGACGCAGTCATCTACGCATATCGGTGTGGCCGCTCGGAAATATATTACCAACAGTCATCAATGATTCAACCAGGATTGCCACCCCCTCATGATACTATGGGAACCGTGCCAATTTGTGCCAAACGTCGGTTGGAACGAGATCATAGAATTCTATTGTTGTAATATATTTAAAAAAAATCAAATAACATAAATCAACACCAACATGTGAAAAGGGTATAAAAGACAAAGACCCGTTTTCAGTGGATTCAAATTGCCCAATATGAGCTCTACTTAACACAAAACCCGTTTTTAGTTTATCAGTTTTCGTAAGATTTATAATGCAGTTTGAGCAAAGGATCTAAAAATTTTAGAGCCAAAAAATTACATTATCCTCACACAAATTGTTTTTTACACCCTTTACTCCACAACAAAGCAAACGGTCTAGATGCAAAACATTAAAAGGGGGATGATGCGGAAAGCTATTCAGTCACTCCTATAGGGATAATCATGAGCGTTTATGAAAAAATTGGGGAAATTTTATCTCCATCTTACTCACACATATGAGACATACAGTACAAAGGAAACGGTGTATAAAACAATTAGACGAAATTCATACTCCAGCTAGGTTCTATAAACAATTGCGAGCTATTTTTCCAAAATAATTAATTTTCTCGAAACGTCATAAATGAACATAGACCCTTTTCACGTGTCGGTGCTGAAATGACTTCTTTGAGATCGTTTGTAGCAGTGGTTGTATATTGTTGAGTATGAATTGAACAACCTTCTCTCGCTCAACGCTTTACTCGAAAGCAAAGATTGCTTTGAGGCAGCGAAAACGACGATGATGCATGCGCTCTCAACATGGCCTGCCTTCACGAACCAATATACATTCGAGGCAGCGAATCCGAAAAACCAAACGAATGGCTCTCACTCATCTCCGGTTACAAGCTTGAGGGAACCGAATTCAAAAGGCATAGCATACGTCCTTTCTGTTCGCTCCTGGATCGAATGCCCGAGGATTTTGCTATTGCTATTAGTGCACTGCAACTGCGCGCAGGCAGGCAGCTCGTTTTTCGTTTCTTTTCTTCCCCCTCTTTGCACTCTACGTTGCGGCGCGAGCCTGCGATAATTTCGGTTGTTGTTCCCTCAACCATTGAGAACAGCTTGAATATGTTATCCTCAACACCCAGGATAGCTAGATTATTTAGGTATTCTACTCCGTTGCTTGCATATGTATTAGTAGGCCAACAAATACAAATTCCATAGAAATGTATGGATTTTTTTTTTAATGTTAGTTTTCTTACAAAACTACTGATTTTAAAATTCTTTGAAAAATATAAAAATGTTAACCAAAGTATTTGAAATGCATTAAGCGCTTATGCGGATGGAAAACATATTTTTAAAGTGGATTTTTTATTGAACCAAAAACATCGCTTTTTGCTAAATTCACTATAACTGATTTTTTTTTTAAATTTTGTAGGACCTAAAATAAAGTATTATTCATTACAATTGTAACAAGTCATTTTTAGCATATTTTTACAACTTCATATAAAAAAATGCTTTCCGAAATTCGAATATTTTGCTGAGATACTGCTAAATTGCCAAAGAAAAACTGTCTCGTAGTCAGAATATAGAAAGCTTTTGAACATAAATTTTACTAATTGCTACACAAGGTATTTCAAAGAATGCAAGTGATTACTTGTTTGACCAATAAGACCCCTTAATTTTCCATAAATTGTAATTTTGTTTCAAATCCCATACATATCGTTCAAAATTTCATAACTATTTTTGACCCTGCGTTTACACGGCTCTGTCGATTGAGGTTAAGCGCAAAGTTTACCTATTGATCTACCTATCTTGCTCAACACCAGCTATCGGCTTGAGTCCAAGGGGCTGAAAGAGAAGAAAATTCCCGAACTGACATTTTAGTACCGCACTGACGTTTTGTTACCAAAATACCATTGAAATCAAAGGGGAACTGACGTTCTGGTTCCAAAAAGTCAGAACGGTACGTTTGTATGTGATTTGACAGTTGCTTCAGTCCTTTGCTTGAGTCAGGTTGATGTCATGCTGAGGCGACAAGCAGCGCGTTGATTTGCAACACGTTCACACGCCATACCTGCTCTCATTTGATCTCCATGGAAAAAAGCGCATACCTGTCATACTGAGCGCATTGGAAAGCGCGACAAAGCTGATGCCAGGGTGTTTTGAAGCGCGACAAGTAGGAAATCCAATGGGAATATTGTTTTTTCTCGGTTTGAAGTAGTGATTCCGGGTTATAAGCACAATAGTTCGAAGATCCGTCCGAACTTGTGATAATAAATGTAACCATGGTCAAGATTGTCAAGATTTATCGCGTAAATGTAAATGTCAAGGAAGTGCTGGTGATTAAGTGTAGAGTGGAGCGGACCTGCTTTTGACCCCGAAAAAAAAACCTCGGACGCACCCAAATAACATAAACGTCTGGAGATGTTGGTACACTTCAACAGATGGCAGCACATGATAGGCTTCTGAGTCCAGGGCTGGATGTAGCAGCAGAAAATGGATGCTGAGCTGCTGAGAGGAAACCGGATGAAGGGATAGAGGGGCATGAAAGGTCAACGATCGGGTACGGGAACCATGGACCTTTAACAATAGGGTCATTCTTCGTCGCAACTCTAAGTGAATACTACGGCAAGAAAAACGCCAAAGTATCTTTCGTTCTAAAGGCCATGTTCCTTTTTTTTTTTAAAAAAAAAGCCGTTGAAGCTACGGTGACCTTAGTGAGTTAGCGAGAAATAAAATAATTGTGTGTGTGTAGAGGACTCCCAGGTAACCTAAGGCTCTGAATGCCAGCAAATTACCCGACCTAACGCCAAGTCGCCATTTTGTTCCTTCTATCACCAGGACCCCGTACTTTACTCTTTTGAAGTCCGGTAGGAGTACCCGAAGCAGCTTTCCTGAGCGTCAATCCTGCCTTACACCCGCGACGTGTCCGGAACCGTGATCGCCATCCAAAGGCGTCGCCAACTACCGTCATAACCAGCGGACGTGTGAGGGCCGCTTCCCATCCAACGAGACCGTCCGGCAGGCGGCACCCTGTACTAACACTAAGTTAAGAAAAATACTTCCGGCACATGCTTTTTAAATGTTAAGTGAATTCTTTCAATTAAGTATTTTATTTTTAACTTTGATTTTTTATTAGAACAATATCAACATATTTTACAATCTTCTTTTAATGAGTTATTAATGTGTTGAAATCAATACTGATTTAAGAATCAGTCTAGTTGAAAGAAAAAAAAGGATTTTTGTTGATAATTTCGTTGACGTCACTAGAATCGTCCATCGGTCTCTGTTCCAAGCTATACACTTTGTTTCCAAAAACCGTAGAATCGGCCAATATTTCGTTGGACTGCTTCAACATGTAATTACCGTCGTCAGTCACCATCTATTGTGTAAAATATAACATTGCATCAAAATCGTATATAAACTGAACAACAACACTTACAAAATCAGGGCTTTGTTGAAAATTTTCATACTTGAGGGTTGTGTCGATAGGGAATTCTGTGAGAGGTTTGATCCCTATAAGAGCGACTTGAGCTTTATAGTAGTCTAATTGTTTTTGCATTTCCTGTAAATGAGAAGGTTTGTTAAATGTTATAATCGAAATTTTGTATGACCAAATGTAATAAATAATACGTCTACAAGATAAATTATTTTTCTTTACGTTATACCAAACCTCAGAAGATTTGAATATAAATATAAGTATAAAGACACAATATTGGAAATCATAAAAACAAAATACCATTTACTTTTTCAAATTAGAATTGAGTGAAACCATTACTTACCACTACTGAACATTATCCAGAACGAGCTACTCTTTGCGATTTGCTTGTGAAGAATCTGATGTTAGATTTACCTTATTTTAAATTAATCATTTTCATAATCCGATATATAGGCCCAAGAGTATGACAACATGTTAAACATGGTAGCACGGTCATCATGTGCTAAATATCCTCCTCCATTATCGGTCTCATGAGATACCGCCAGGGAGATAAAACAATTTTAGATTTTTCAAACAGTATTGATCGATGTTATTTAAAACATTTCAATTTTTTCAAGAATTATGTGATGGATGGATGACATCCTGGTGTTAAAATTCTTATGATCGAATAAAAAAATCAAGAATTATGTTGTAACTCCTTCAAACAGGTATTTTGGTACCCATTCAATGTGGATATATTCCGTTTCGATTGTGCAAAGTATTCTTAAGAACAGACTTACAAAAACATTTGCAAACTTTTGCATCTTTCCAAATAATTTTGCTTTTTTTTATTTCGAATTATAATCCTGTTATATCGGAAGGTGCCCTTACCTATTCTTATAACAACATTTAATAATTTTAAAATTCCCAATGTTCCAAGTAAACATATTTTATGAAGGAATCAATACTGTAAGTCTGTTCTTTGTGGTTGATTTACTTAATAAAAACATTTTTCCAATTGATTCTTGATGTAAGCCCGTTAATAATTCTAATGACAATGGTAAATTAGATATTCTTAAAGTTTATGTTTCAACCGGTTTGCAACAGTGATTATTTTAATTTGTAATAGTATGTTATCTTATAGTCGATAGTAAAATTTCATTATTCCAGGAGACATACATATATTAATTTCTCCTGTATTTAAATAATCAGCAAGATATTTGCGGGTAGCGCTTTTTGTTGTAACACTCATTCTACTTTTGACTATTTGCATTATGCTGGACGCTACTGCTAGCGTTGCTGGTTGAAGGTTCAATTATTACTACTGCACCAAAACTTTCATCGGATGCCAAGTCATGTCTTTCCTGATTGTCATTATCCATAGAATTGTATGGCGGCGGTTCGACGTTATTTGAAACAGTGGTTTCCCCGTTGGCAGAGGTGTGCGAGGTTTCATCGGATTTATTTGTCATAGCCATCGCTACAACGTATGATGGTGGAGGTGCTTGTTTCAAAGCTTGAGCCATGGCTTCATCATAGTCAGGGAGAAGTGAATTATTATCGCGTTCCTAGAATCAAACATGGGTTTATTCCAAACATGGTTTTAGCTTCTTACCTGTTAATTGTATTAATTACCTGGCGCAAGTTGGTTGTATCAGTCGTATCCGGTATAATGTAGGGGAGCATCGTCAGTAAATTGTGCTGCCTGAACGTAAGGTATTTGTAACAGCGCCAAACAATTCCAATTGCATATGCTTTGAGGAATATGAACAATATGAAACCAATAAGCATAAGTACTGATAAAGTTTGTGGACTCAATTTAAGAAGTTCTTCGCGCCAGGGCAATCGATTTTGACTTTCTGTAATCCATAGATGCATTGATCTTATGTAACAAAGATGTCCTGCTGCAGTAAGACTGAAATAAAACGTTATTCGTTGAATCTTGGGTTGATCTTTTTGTTTTCTTACGTGGAAATTGCGAAATCAAATATCTGAAGACAGAAAAATGGCAACAAATGAGAAGGTTTCCCTTTGAAAGCTCCGTAAATCAACATCAAAGTAACTGCAATCATACACAGAAAAACCAAACCGCTCATGTCAACATCATCTGAAAATATAAGCCATTATACCATATTTATAGACAAAATATATATAGAAACTAACTGCTGTGGAGGCCTGTTTGCTGGAAATGATCACGATAGGCATAAGGCGGATCTACTTTACTCAGCGGCGTTGGAAGTATTGGAGCAAAAGGTTCGTTTTCATTTTCTTCACTGTCGCCCATATCATCAAGCAACAGGTGATAGTTGTTGGTACGAATGATTACTGATAATATTCCAAGCGCCAAAACGTTTAAAAACTGGAACAAAACAGACCAAAAAAGTAACTGTAACTACTTGTTTGATATTTAATATTGAATATCCTTACCAAATGCCATACACCGATGATAATAGTTGTTGTACGAACGTGAAGCCCGAAGCAACATGTCCATTCCTTATTTCTGGTTGATGATGGTCCCATTTTGAATCGGATATTTAACATGTCGCAAAACCGAACAGAGCTGAAACAGATAAATTTAAACTTTCATTAGAGTAAAAAAAGTGAGGCCGTATTGTGATGTTGTAATAGAATTAACTGCTAAATTAATGAAAACGCTGGTATAGCTCATTAATACAAGGAATGCAAATAGTAAACGGGAGCATTATTCTTTATGCATAGTATTTTTTATGGAAACGACTCTAACCCACGAACTTTAAGTTGCCCATCAAACGAGTTTAGAAACCATCATGACATTGATAACGGAAACCAAGTGTCGGTTGATCTGCTATTTGATATCTTACGTCCGTACTAAAGCATGGACTACAAATCTGGACGCATTAAAACGGGTCTATCTCGGAGTTATGTACTTAAACGAAATCAAAATGTTTTGTACTTAAAATGTAGGGTTTTTATTGCACTTTAAAGGAAAAATAATTTAAAAAAATATTCCGATGTTGTTTTGATGAATTTTCTAACTTTCCGTCGAGTACCACTCATTATAATTTGGACACCCTATTCGCTGACCTCAGCGGCCATTTTGTTCCACAATCTCTTCATCTCTGTTCTTTCTTGAGTCGTCCTACCATTCTTCTTCATCTTCTACTTGACAATTACCCAAAATTTTTCGATAGGGGGAATTGAGAGCAGTGGGGTGGGTTGATGTTCTTTTCGACAAAATCCACCCGTTGGCCCAATACCACTGTAGTACCTCTTTGCTGTAGTGGCAACTTGCCAAATCTGGCGTCACCTCGTCACTGCATTAGTGAACCTGCATATAAGAGAAGCGACATCTGATCCCTCTTAAAATAAAATATTTGGCCACATCGCCGAAAGCTTGGACAGAAAAATCCTCAGCACTGCACTGAACGAAATCGAGCTATAGAAAATATCACATTGATCTAATAATTTTAAATGTACAGGGTTCATTAAACGCTATTGATAAAATCAGTAGAAGCTATCAAAAAATCCAATAAATTCTATAGGTTTTTATAATTTATCATTATTAAATGCTTAGCTCAGCGAAAAACATTAATAATTCCAATGAAATCTAAAAGGTTGATTTAGTATGCATTTCATTAGAGAAATCCAATAACTTCCACTGGGATTCTTTGTGCTTCTTGCTAGTATGCTTTAACTTGTTACGGATTGTTATCGTCAGTGTTCCGAAAATCACTCATTTTCAATGAATGTTCCTGATTGCACTTCGCAACTGAACGTACAGCGATCGGGTTTCGTTATTGATTGCTACTGGACTTAGCCGATCATCGATCGTTCTATTCATCGCTAAAATACAGATCACCTCGCACGATGTTTGCTGTCAAAACAGTGCAGCACTATCATCAAATTGGAATCTCACCATTGAGCGATGCATACGGCGAATCATGTTGGGCTAGGATCAGGAGTGAATGGTTCAGGCAGTGAGCGAGTGATACATGTAACCGATCATTAGCAAATGTTGTTTGATTTTAAACATAGCCAATTAATAAATTTATTTGTTTTTACAGCTTTTTTTACTACAGTAAGAATAAAATCAAACTGTAGTTGTGTTTGTGATGGAAAGATGGTCACTTCCGCCGTCTTTTCAATTTCTAATCAGCCAGGCGGATACTGAGTTAGTGACATTCAGAATGGATCAGTTGGTATCTCACTTATCTCCGATATGCGATGTTTGCAAACCCGATGATTCTGAATGATGGGACTCGGTTGGCATTGCTGAGTAGAGCGCTGATCGAGATTGCATACCAGTCGGGCGAAGCAGTTGCGAGAGGCGCTATCCCATTATACAATCAGAATGTATCCAACAGGAAATCCTGAGTGTTTATTTTGATTGATTTTCGGAACATTGGTTATCGTATCGCCATGCCAAGTTTCGTTATTTTTGCCATGAGTATTTAAATAACGTCAAAATTATCACCCCACTGTTGTTCAAAACTTAATGTAAATAATAATTAAGGATGGTTAGTAAGTATTCGAATAACTACTAAGCAAATTGGTGTTGACTGTGGAATTTTAATTTCTGCATTTTAGTTTTACGGAAATGGTTTGGTCACTTCAACAACCGTGAAAAGCCTTTGTGTTGAAACTCAAAAGAAAGCTTAAAACGGTTCCTAAACTCATGGACAGCAGCAGACACTTTGATACAACCAGAAGCAAAAAGTGCATCGGCCGACACAAGCATCACATATTTCCAGTAAGTTTTCCCATAGTTGTTAATATTTTTTCATTTCAAATGATTATTCAAATCCAGATTGCGAAACCTCTCGCAAACTTCGTAATGGAAGAGGGCAAGCCGGAACATCCGCTCATCGAGGACAAATACAACAAAAGGGGCTGACCCATGCCTAACGGTATCTGAACTCGGTCGAAGGAAATGTTAAACGCACACGACGAGGCGCTCCGAAATTTCATCCTCCCCCAGCAAGACACTTTTGGAAAAGACACACCATGTCCCCGTAAGTTAATGTTTAATTAATTGGACTTATAGATTTTTTAACTAGATCTTTTGTCATTGCAGTCGCAGAATGCGGTGGTTAAGTCGTACGACATCAAAGGTCTGCACACAAAATTTTCAAGGCCGAAATTTAGCAAAAATTTGCTCAAATTTGACCAGCTAGAAACTTAGCAATCAATTTAGCAATATTTTTAAACTATTATTTTAGCAAACGAGCGAAAAGTTAGCCGCCGCAATTTTTACTCAAATTTTTAGCAAAAACCGGAGGAAAAGTGCGCTGGTTCTGAAATTTCAAAATTTATTGTTTTTTTTTTCTCTGGAGAATCAGGGAGAATGTTTGATTGTGAAATAGAATACACAAATTTCCTTCACTTTCATTTTATTTTTCACATTTTCTGCTATTTTCTCTCACACTTTTAGTACAACGGAAGTTCCGATTCCGGCGAGCCAACTGCCGAGCCATTTACTTCAACGAATGCACCGGAGTGTGTGCCGGATGTAGTTCGTTGATATTCCAGTTGTGGTCCCCCTTCATTTCCTGTCTGTTGCGAGTTTCCTGTTGCAGTTGTAACCTGGTCGGAAGAAAAACAAACAAACAATTTTGAATTAAAAATCGGAAAATTTGTACAATTCATAATCGGCCCTTACCTGTACGCATCCGGTGTCGATTTGGTTAGTATTTAGTTGTTGACTTAGCCACCTCTAGAACCACCAACATCGAACTTTCGGCAACGCGCACTATTTTTCTTCCAATCCGCGGCGGCTGCTGTCTGTACACAAAGCGGCTAGAAAACCTTCGTTTTACTAAAATCAAGCAAAATGAACTTTCTTTTTGCTAAAATCAAGTAAATTTAGCTTTTTGCTAACTCAACAGTAAAAAAATATTTTTGCTAACGGAAAGTAACAGCGAAATTTTGCTAAGTGGAGCCCCGAAAGTTTTGTGTGTGGGGAAGTGAACACCATCACCTTCCATGATCAAGCAAACTGAACAGGAAACGAAAATGAAAAGTTGCATCGAGAGGCCGGCGGAACTCGGGATTTTATACCTACCGGGTCAGCACAACCACAATCAGAAAGCAGTTTTTTTTTAAATAATATTATGAAGATATTCTGTGGAAAAAAAAATCAATAAATGTATCAATTTCGATAAACAGACTTATCAATACCCGAGAAAATATTAAAATCATTTAAAAAACAGGGCTTGTGATATAGCTCAGTTGGCAAGTCTGTTGTCTCCTGAGCCGATGTCCACGAGTTCGAGCCCAAGAGTAAATATCGAACACAGTTGTACCGGATAGTTTTTCAATAACGATCCGCCAACTGCAACGTTGATAAAGTCGCGAATGCCATAAAGATGGTAAAACGACTATAATCGAAACAAAAAAAAAAAAAAATTAAAAAACAAAAGCATATTAAATGGCACTCATGGAACCAATCATTTCATTATCGAAATCAATAAATTGTATCAATTTGGTTTTTTATTATATTCATCGGAGATTTCGATAAAATGAATCCTTCATCTCCTGATAAAAAGTATTGGATTTTCCTTTAGGGAAAAATTACTAAAATTCCCAATAAACCTCATAGCCCGATTTTGTTCAGTGTGTATCGTGGCTCAATGTTCAAGCTCTAAAGTGAACGCTCAGTAAATCTAACAAAACAATATTGAATTTGATGCTCGGTGGATCGCGATAAACGGTATAAAAGACTTAAATTTTGTTAGCAATCACAAAGTTTTCTAACTACGAACACGAACCATCGGAGCAGTTAAAAAAATTGCTCCTTATCATAAATTCATATGACGAGCTTTAAAATGATTTGCTTGAACTACAACAGCAATCACAATACTCTCTTTGGTTTAGTTTTAAATTCCCAGACAACCACACTGAACAAAATCGGGCTATAAGGTTTATAGGGTCAATTTAATGAATTTTAACGTTCAGTGTGTGATAGAAGCTAACAATAAATCCAATACAAAATATAGAAAAATCCAATGAATTCCACTAACTTGTTGTACCTAGAAAAATTTATAGAAAATTCCTATACATTTAATCATTTTGAAGTTAATATACATAATAGCGTGCCTGAATCGTTGGTTAAGAAGAAACAGGTTTCATTATTGTTCGGGAAACATAAACCGAGAAGAACGATTTTATGTGTACTTCGGTACCAGTACTGTTTCGCCAAAGGATTTAACCAGCTGAACCTCATCGCCGCGAAATTAGCCAAAAATTTATGGAGGTAAGTGGAACGACGAAAATATGTAATGGCTGAACGGCTTGGTTGTTAATATTTTGGAATTTATCCCAACAGGTTAATTATTGTTGGTCTTGGAATGCCGGACAGCAGCGCAGAAAAACAGCTTCGGATTTCAGCGAGTTCGAGCACAGTTCTGTCTTTAACATACATACACAGCAAATTTAACATACAAAACCAGCAAAATTTTGCTGGTTTTTGTCCCGCTGACTTTCCAGCAAAATTTCCAGCAATTTGAATTGCTGGAAAAATCAGCAAACATTAATGCTAGATTCCAGCAATTCAAATTGCTGGAAATCAGCAATCCAGATTGCTGGAAACCAGCTATTTCTTTCAAAACATTCGGCTTTATTTGGTATCAAATTTATATTTCAATTCGAAATTAAATATTGAATACTGCAATGATGATGATGAGCAATAAATAAAAATTATTTTCTTCCATTTTTTTTTAATTATATAGGTACACAGCAAATTTTTTTTTGCTGGAAACCAGCAAAATTTTGCTGGTTTTTGTCCCGCTGACTTTCCAGCAAAATTTCCAGCAATTTCAATTGCTGGAAAAAACAGCAAACGTTAATGCTGGTTTCCAGCAATTCAAATTGCTGGAAAATCAGCAATCCAGATTGCTGGAAACCAGCTATTTCTTTCAACACAACTGGCAGTATATAGTATGAAATTTATATTTCAATTCAAAATTAAAGTTTAATATTGGCTGTGCATACAATAAGCAATAAAAACAATTATTTTCTGCCATTTTAAAAAGGGATTAATTTATTTTCCAAAAAAAACTTTTTTTTACACAACTTTCTAACACCGGCTCTGGCGTGGCCGCTTTGTGCCAAAATGTTGATCATCCGCCACCTGTAAAAATAGTTTTGATTAGTATCTTCTATGGAATATCTACCTGTACAATAAAAAGTTACCCTTGACTTGATGCCTTGTTGCTAGAATATAGAGGAAAATAAAATAATTATATTAATTTAACCTTAATTCGTAAAATAGAATCTCACCTTACTTCAGCGTACGAAACAAAAACAAACTCCAAATTGACAACTGGATTGCTGATTTTCCAGCAAACTGGATCAATTGCTGGAAAGTCCAGCAATTTGAAAACCGATTGCTGATTTTTCAGCAAAAATGACAAGCACATAACCGAATGCTGAAAAATCCAGCAATTCGAAAACCGATTGCTGGTTTCCAGCAAAAATTTGGATTGCTGAACGTTTCCAGCAATTTTTTTTGCTGGAAATCGAGGCAAAAATTTACAGTGTACATTTATTTCCAAAACTATATATTTTTTCAATATACCAGCACCTGCTCTGCTCTGGTGTGGCAGCTTTGTGCCAAAGTGTTGATCACCTGAAATGGAGTTTGGATTAGTATCTTTCATGAAATATCTATCTATCCAATAAAAACTCACCCTTGACTTGATGTCTGCAGACCATGGTTGCTATAATGTAGAGGAAAATAAGAATAATTGATTAATTTATTCAAAGTTTGTGAAATAAATTCTCACCCTTTTCAGCGTACGAAAACAAACAGACTCCAATTTAACAACTCGATTGCTGATTCTCCAGCAAACTAGAACAATTGCTGGAAAGTCCAGCAATTTGAAACCCGATTGCTGGGTTTTCAGCAAAAATGACAAGAACACAACCGAATGCTGAAAAATCCAGCAATCAGAAAACCGATTGCTGGTTTCCAGCAAAAAATTGGATTGCTGAACGTTTCCAGCAATTTTTTTTGCTGGAAATCGAGGCAAAAATTTACTGTGTAGGTAATTCATATTTTTGAAAGATTTCTTTTGAAATTCTATATGCGGATTTTTTTTTCAGAAAACATAGCCTCGCTGGAAGAACGAATATAACGGAGCGGATATAACGGAGTCATAAATTCCATCTACAACAGGAAAGTTTTCGACAAGTTTGTTTGTCATCAGCACCCCGGAATGAATAAGGATTTTGCGCCGGATGAACATGCATCACACAAAGGAACTACATCCCATTATGGATTTGTACAACAAAAAGTGTTAAAGTGCAGTGCAGATTTAATTATCCATTTTTGGAAGTATTTTTTTAAGTTAGATTTGCTGCAATAAATGTTGAACATCGAGAAAAATGTGTGAATTTATTAATGATGTGAAATATTCGAATAAAATAATTCGAAATACCAGGCATATTTTATTACAATGATAAAACAATTTATTACACAAGGTTAAACAATAAAATTTATTAATTTTGCTCTCTATAATATTCATTGGATTTTCCTTTAAATTAAATCATACGTCTACTGATAAAAAGTATTGGATTTTCCTTTAGTGCGAAATCACTAGAATTCTCGATAAACCTTATAGCCCGATTTTGTTCAGAGCAGAAGTCGTATTTTCTTTTACAGATTACATCGTATAGAATGAGTTCCCTCTTAGCCTTCGTCGGTGTCGGTTGTATTTTACTCTCGTTCATCGATCAAAAGGCAGTGATTTTTTTTCTGTGGATAAGGACAAGGATAGCGCGCGGTGATGAGCCCATCACCGGGTGATCATCCAAACCGGACTATTCCGGAATGGATGGATGCCCAAAGCTTGCACGGACGGTTGTATTATTTAACTCTCCAAGGTGCCAAAGGAAAAGAACTACCGAAAAATCCGTTCTTGATTGGCCGTTCGATCGAGAACTTTGCGGGTAAAATTGAAGGAGCCTTTTACGAGAAATCCCGGAAATGGTATGTGCTGAAGATAAGAAACAAGAATCAAGGAAGGCAGCTGACAACACTAACAACTCTATTGGACGGTACACCTATTGTAATAGGTCGCCATCCAAGTTTAAACCAACGGAAGTTGGTGGTTACTTGTCGAGAAGTAGATGGCATGGATGAAAAACTACTGTTAGAAGAATTGAAGCCCCAAAAAATCATCGATGTCCGCCGCATAACAAACAAAACTGCAGCAGGAATAGTAGGTAGATCAACTTTAATTCTCACTATCAGTAGCACAATAATTCCGGAATTCATTAATTTCGGACTCCTTCGTGTTCGCACGCGAATTTATTACTCGCAGCCTCTGTTATGCCGACAATGTTTGCAGTACGGTCACCCCAAAAGCCGTTGCAAAAATCAGTTGGCATGCAAAAATTGCTCACAAAATCATGATAGCGCTAACTGCCAAGAAATAACCTATTGTGGAAACTGCAAAACAACAGGTCATTCCCCTCTGGATCGAAATTGCCCCATTTGGACAGCAGAATCATCAGCCCTGAAACTCAGCACCGATAAGAATATTCCAATCAACGAAGCCCGAAGAATGACACAAACGAGCAACAATTCTATTAGCTACGCAAATGCAGTCAAATTAAACACCACCCAGCAAATTAAACAAAGCAACAGTAACCAGCAACAACTCCAAAAAGATGAACCTCACCAACAGACGAGCCTGAACCAAAAAAGAACACATGAGAAACCACAAACTCCAACAACACCACAGCTTCTCCAGACTGATGTCATCAGTTTGGATTTAGATTCACCGCCCCGAAAAAGGACCCCGCTTCCAACCCCTCTTCCAGCAACTTCGTCAAAAGAAGTTGTCTGTGAAGATAAGGTACAACCAAATTGCTCCTCTCGGTCAGTTGTAACGCGTAGTATGCAGCAGGTACGACCGCCAGAGATACGCAAATAACCCTCCCTCCTTCTACCCTTCCACATCCTGTTTCCTTCCTCAATCCTCTCCAAATAATTTAGTAAAAAGTGACCATCGGCAATGTAATACTTTTATAATAAGTTAAATGCCTTAATAAACGCTTAGTTAAGAAAAAAAAAACATCGTATAGAATGTTATTTATACACGCAGCGAAAAGGT
>NC_073692.1:249034313-249134313 GCF_029784155.1 Uranotaenia lowii | reverse complement strand
ATATAGGAGAACATCCTGTAATAGCAAAAATATTTTATACTTAAAACTAAACACTATCTTAAAATTAAACTAAACATAAAGAGAACGAATCTCTGCGATGGAAGACTGCATCGATTTGCCTCTGAAGTTGGAGATGATGTTGTTGGCCATCTCTCCGATCGATTCAATGCCTGCAATCCGATGAAGATCTTCGGTGCTGTGCCAAGGTGGAAGCCGCAAAATCATTTTCAGAACTTTGTTCTGAATCCTCTGAATGGCTTTCTTCCTCGTCGCGCAGCAGCTAGACCAAATCGGAACTGCATACATGATCGCTGGTCGGAAAACTTGTTTGTAGATGAGCATCTTATTTCGCAGACACAACCGGGATTTCCTGTTGATGAGAGAATAAAGAGATTTAGTGTATTTATTACATTTAGATTGAATATCTTCAATGTGATTTTTAAAAGTAAGATTCCGATCAAGTGTAAGTCCCAAGTACTTCACGTGATCAGACCATTCTAATGAAACCCCATTAAAAGTTATGGAATGATTTTCATTAGGTTTTAAAAAATTTGCTCTTGGCTTATGGGGAAATAAAATAAGTTGAGTTTTGGAAGCGTTAGGTGAAATTTTCCACATTTTCAAGTAATTCAAAAAGGAATTTAAATTTTGTTGCAATCTACTGCGTACCACCCGTAAATTTCGACCTTTGGCTGAAAGCAAAGTATCATCAGCAAATAATCTTCTACCTTTTCCTTCTGGGACATCAGGAAGATCAGAAGTAAAAATATTGTATAAAATAGGCCCAAGTATACTACCCTGAGGGACACCAGCTCTAATGGGTGTCCTTTCAGAGCATGAGTTTTGATAGCTTACTTGTAAGGTTCGGCTAGTCAAATAATTTTGAATAATTTTGGTGAGATATACAGGAAAATCAAATCGAGCTAGTTTAGCTACTAAACCTTTGTGCCAAACACTGTCAAAAGCTTTTTCAATATCAAGAAGAGCAACACCAGTTGAATAACCTTCAGATTTGCTAGCGTTAATCATATTAGTTACACTCAAAAGTTGATGTGTAGTAGAATGTCCATGACGAAAACCAAATTGTTCATCAGGGAAAATAGAATTCTGATTAATGTGAATCATCATTCTATTCAAAATAACTCTCTCAAATAGTTTACTTAAAGAAGGAAGCAAACTAATTGGTCGATAACTTGAAGGCTCTGAAGCACTTTTTCCAGGTTTCAAAATTGGAGTTACTTTGGCATTTTTCCATTTATTGGGAAAATAAGCCAAATGAAAACATTTGTTGAAGATTTTAACTAAAAAATTTAAAGTGCTTTCAGGCAACTTTTTAATAAGAATGTAGAAAATTCCATCTTCCCCTGGAGCTTTCATATTTTTGAATTTTTTGAAAATCAATTTAAATTCATCAATATTTGTCTCACAAGAACTTTCAAATACATTTTGTTGAGAAAGAATATCATCAAATTCAAGGGAAATTTGAGCATCAATTGGACTTACAGCGTTTAAATTAAAATCATGAGCAGACTCAAATTGTTGGGCTAATTTTCGAGCTTTTTCTGCATTAGTTAAAAGAAGTTTATCCCCATCTTTCAAAGTAGGAATTGGCTTCTGGGGCTTTTTCAGAATTTTTGTTAATTTCCAAAATGGCTTTGAGTAGGGTTTTATGTCCTCTACTGCTTTAGCAAAATTTTCATTACGAATGAAATTTAAACGACGTTTGATCTCTTTTTGAAGGTCGCAATAAATTAATTTCAAATAAGGATCTCTAGTTCGTTGAAATTGGCGTCGACGAATGTTTTTCAGTCGTATCAAAAACTGAAGATCATCATCAATTAAAGGTTGATTAAACTTATGTTTAACTTTAGGTATTGAAGCGGCTTTAGCATTGACTATTGAAGTTGTCAAATTTTCTACAGCCACATCAATATCGTCTATTGAATTTAGTGGAACGTTTACATTTAAATTACGTTCAATAAAATTCCTATATCGCTCCCAGTCAGCTTTTTGAAAGTTAAAAGTTGATTTTAAAGGGTTTTCAATGGGACTTTGGGATAAAGAAAATGTTACTGGAAGGTGGTCTGAATCGAGGTCCGCATGAGTAACTAATTGACTACAATGCTCGCCTAAATCCGTTAGAACCAAATCAATTGTGGAAGGATTTCTAATTGAAGAAAAACAAGTATGCCCATTAGGATATTCAACAGTATAATAACCTGCAGAGCAGTCGTTAAATAAAATATTCCCATTTGAATTTGATGAAATATTATTCCAAGATCGGTGTTTTGCATTAAAGTCACCAATAATAAAAAAATTAGATTTATTTCTGGTGAGTTTTTGTAAATCTCCCTTCAAAAAATTTTTCTGTTCACCGCTGCATTGGAAAGGCAAATATGCGGCAACAATAATAATTTTCCCCATAGAAGTTTCTAATTCAATTCCAATTGTTTCTAAGACTTTTGTATTGAAAGAAGGAAGAAGTCTAAATTTGAGACGACTATTGATGACAATAGCTACACCCCCACCTTGTCGATCAAGTCGATCATTTCGTAAAATTTTAAAGAAAGCATTGCTTTTCAAGTTATTGTTTGGCTTTAAAAAAGTTTCAGTGATGGCAGCAATATGTATGTTTTGAGTTTTCAAAAATAGAAAGAATTCATCTTGGTTAGCCAGCAAAGACCTAGCGTTCCAATTCATAATATTTAAACATCTATTTGGATCCATGAGGGAATCGCAAAGTCATAATAATTTTGTTAGCATAATTAAAAGAAGTTTGGAAAGCTTCAAACATTGAATTAGCTTTCAACATAAGTTGCATCATTTCCATTAAATTTTGATGCAACAATTTTAATTTTTCCTCAGTAATCTCACCCAAATCAACAAAATTGTTAGGATCAGAAAATGAAGGAGAAGAAAAAGTATTTGAATTTCGGGGATTTTCCCAAACCTTCGCATGAACGTTGAGACTTGGTTTTTTCCCATTTTTATTAGTTAAACCTGAAGAGGGCAACCCATTTTCAACCACCTCTGAGAACGATAAACAACGAGTCTGTGGCGCAGAATCAGCCCAGGTAACATTAAAATCACTTCGGGTATTACCCAGCCGTGATTCCAATGTAGGCCGAGGCTGACTGCGAACAGGCAGGTTGTTTGCCGGTATGACGTGTGTAGACGAAAAAGAGGAAGGAGGAGAAGAAACTTTTCTGGAAACTTTGGGGTTTTTCCTAGAAGCAACAATTTTTGCCCTAACGGGACAATCTAGAGAATTCGAGGAATGATTACCTGCGCAATTCGCACACTTAAAAAATTCTGTTTTTGGCTTATCACCACCAAAAAGGCATTTAGATTTTTCATGATCGAATGAGCCGCAAAACATGCATCTGGCATTCATTCTACAATTTTTAGTGCCATGACAAAAAGCTTGACAACGACGACATTGCGTAATATTTTGAAGAAAATTGGTAGAAGATTTACGAAAAGGTTCGAATTTGACTCTACAATGAAACATAAGACGAGCCTTTTCAAGAATTTGCAAATTATTAACCTGATCCTTTTTAAAATGGATCAAATAAAGTTCAGGAGCAAAACCAACACTACTGGTATTATTCGTGTTGGTTCTTTTCCTCATTAGAATTACTTGAATTGGAGAAAAACCTAACAAAGAATTTAATTCAGCTGTGATCTCATCCGGTGTTTGATCGCCAGTGAGACCACGAAGTACAACTTTAAATGGACGATCACTTCTAGTGTCGTACGTAAAAAATTGGTGTTTTTTATTATTCAAATAATTTAAAACCTTTTGAAAATCATTAAGAGATTCCGCCAATATACGAGCAGTTCCCCTTCGACCGATCTGAAAAGAAATCTTCACATCCTTGACGGAAGTGACGATTTCTTTTCGAAAGGCATTGAAGTCAGGAACCGTGACCGTTATTGGTGGAATCTTTTCGTTTTTAAGAGTATAAGAAGAAGAAGGTTTCTTAGTACTCTTATCAGAATTAAATATGAATATTTCCTCATCACCGATGTTATGAAGGACATCGAATGAATTGGAAATTTCAACTTTTTTGGGCGATGGACCTGAATTAGGCTCGGCAATCCGTTTACGTCCGGCCCTTGAGCCGGCCGATGACTTCCCCATGCTGGAAAGAAAAGAGAAAATATGAATAAAAGAAAATGAAAATAATTTTAGCACTGAAAAGTGCTGATTGAAATACAGGTAAGGAAAAAATAAATAATGTAAAATGTTCCTGCAGGTACACAGCAACGATACGATGCTCCGGCGTACGTGTTGACGGCTCAACGGTACAGATGGAAGTCTGTTCGATGATTTTTAATATTTTAATTTTACCATGCACAAAGTAATATAACTCATCCTTTCATTGATAGTTTTACTAGCCATGTAGTCAAAATTACTATGTGCAGCCAAAACTAACACATAGTAAAATTACTATGCGCGTAGTGTTTTTAAGAACAAAACATTATTGACTCAAAAATATGGTTGCGTGTTGTTCATTTAAACCACGGATCTAGTAATTTTACTATGCTTTTTTTTTGTGTGTATAAAGCGCGCGTAGAATCGATGAGATGCCACAAAGACTTATGTTTACGTGAAAAATCCCGTATAAATAATTTCTAAATTTTTTTTTTTTTTTTTTTTGTAAATTATTTATTTGAAACGGCTCATACCTTTAGGCTTTAAGGAGCCAAACTCGTTTTGTTTGATTACAATTGTGTACTTAGATCTAGTTCACTTTTTTTTTTTTGAAGAAAAAGAAAGATAGAAAGGGAAATATGAAAATAAAGAGAATTATAGTCGAAGATCGATAGCTTTTAGGAAAAGGTATATCTCGAACATATAGTCCAAGAATTTCTAAATTGAACTACATGTTTGAAATATATCTTTTCCTTAAAGCTATTGATCTTCGTCTATAATTCTTTTTAATTTCATATTTCCCTATCTATTTTCTTTTCTTTAAAAAAAAGTGAACTAGATGTAAGCAAACTATTGTAAAAAAAAACAAAAAGAGTTTGGCTCCTTAAAGCCTAAGGTCGAATTCACAGTGAGCGCGGTGCGAGGTGCGAAGCGAATTTCCAATTCGTGCGAAAAACCGCTTCTCATTGAAACACGTTGAAAAAAACATCGACCGGCCACAGTGCAAGCGAATTTTCGTGCGAACACATGGATCGCGCGAATTCATCCTGTTCATCTGGACATACACTGAAAATATTCTCTCGGATATTTTTTATCGTAAAATGATTTATCAAAAAAAATTTTTTCAAAAGTTTATTTATTTAATTATCATTGCCGTTTCTGTTTTGGTAATGAAAAATGCACGGTTTTTTAGCGCGGATTTTCGAAACAAACGCGGTTTCAGTCTTTTTCTATTGAAACAAATTATAACTGGCAATAAACGACCGGTGGCATGAAAGCCCCACAATATGTGTATAGGGTGAAGGGGCTGAACGGATAGAAGTTGGAATTTGTTATCCGACGCCATCTTGAAATCCAATATGGCCCCTTTCACTCAACTTTAAAATGCTGGAAGTGACTGAAAAGCACATGAAACTCCCACAATATGGGTATTGGATGAAAGTACTCAATAAGTAGAAGTCGAATTTGGCTGTCCGACGCCATTTTGAAATACAAGATGGCGGTTTCCGCTTAATTCAAAATGCAATAAATAACTGAAAATCGTAAGGTCCATCCACAATATAAGAAATCAGTAAAAGGGATAAAAAAGTAGATGAAAAATTACTGACAAAAATTTAACAAAAATTTTGAGAGAACTGCAAAAAAGCACTGAAAAGAATAAACAAAAATATAACAAGTGTTATAAAACTAAAGTAATATTGACAAAAATAATACAAAACTGTGGGAAAATATGAATAACTATTACTAAAATTAAAAAATATGACAAAAAAAATAGTGACAAATGACAAAACTTTGGATAAAACACGCCAAATGTGGTTAAATAACTAAGCCAAAAAATATGACAAATATTACAAAATTAGACAAAAATATGAGAAAAAAATCACAGAAATGGCAAAACTATGACAAATGAGAAAAAAAAAATTTATGATAAAATTATAATCAAAATTTGATAATGAAATGACCTGACAGAACTAATATAAGGACCAATATTTGACAATAAATTTACAAAAATGACAAAATAATAACAACAAATTTACAATAAAATCACAAAAATCGGACAAAAAATAAGGCAAAATGGCTAGAATATGATAAAGTTTTGAAAAAAATATGACACAGTCTCGTTTGAACTACGGTACACAGTAAACAAAAATTACCGAGTTCGGTAATTTTTTTTACCGAAATCCTAACATGTGTAAATCGTTAAACTGTTCGGTAATTTTTTCGGTAAAAAATAAACGAATATCGGTAAATCGATTCTTCATTTACCGATGTTCGTATACTTTTTACCGAAAAAATTACCGAACAGTTTAACGATTTACACATGTTAGGATTTCGGTAAAAAAATTACCGAACTCGGTAATTTTCATTTACTGTGTACGTTGCACATCGTGTGTGTGAGCTGAATCGAAATCTAATTTATTTTTCTTCTCTCCTTCCACACGCTATTGTCGAGCGGTGCAATGACCCACAACGATACACCAAGGTCATCGAAAAATGAAGTTCGAGTGCGGAAATATCACGAAAATTATGCTGGGCCATATCTCGTTATGGCTGAAACAAATGTCGGAAATATATCTGCTGCGAAGATTGCTAAAAGTCTGGTGAAGAAATTTGGTGACGATTTTATACGTGCTATGCCGGTTTCTAAAACCAAAATGAAAATTTTGATGCGATCGAGGGATGCTGCTAATGAAATAGCAGGCATCGGTACCTCAAATGAAGTGCGTTTTTTTATCCCCCAACGGCTGGTGGAGTGTCTGGGGGTAGCCTATATATTGAGCCGGATATTTGTGATGAAGAATTGAAGTTTGCTAATGCGTACGATAAACGCAAGTCGAATCAAGTTGATAACCCGGAGATAGTTCATGCTCGTCGTGTGCTTAGAAAATTAGCTGATGATAAAGAGGAAGCCCTGTTTACGGTGATTTTTACTTTCGCTGGGCAGAGTTTACCTACTCACATCGAGTTGAATAGAGTGCTTTATTCTGTTAAGCAGTACATTTATCCTGTCCGCCAGTGTGGTAACTGCTGGCGCTTGGGACATGATAAAAAAGGATGCAAGAGTGCTAAACGCTGTAACCAATGCTTGGAGCAAGTGGGCGGCGAAGATCATGCATGTGAAAATAGTGAGCCCCAGTGCGTTAACTGTTTGGGCTCCCATCGGGCCAATGATCACAAGCTTTGTCCGAAAATAATTCAAAAAAAGAAAACCGATAAAGAGCGGCGCGACACTTTTTCACAAGGACGTGTCGATTGGTTTTGTGGAACAACTTCAAATGAATCATCAAACTCACTAACTATCATCTCCCAACCAACAACAAAATCCACCGTGGCAGTTGCTTGCCAAACAAGTAATGTTGACAAGAATGGGTCTAATCCTTCCAGCAAACGTCGTCATAATGTCGATTCGGACGATGAGCTTCCCCAACTTGAAGTTAACATTTCTGACGGGGTTTGCGATTCGATCCGATCGACGATTGAATCTACTGAGGTCATCGATATCGTTGCAGAGGCTCTGGAAGTTCCTGAGGAAGATGTTGAAACTCGACAAAAAATTCAACAAATGGTTTTGGAGAGAATTTCGGATGTTGTAAGTGATAAAATGAAAGGATATTTTGCTAATCTCAGATTATGAAAAACACCACACCGAGCACTTTAACAGCCACCGTTCCTCTGCAATGTCTACAATGGAATTGTAGAGGGATAAATAGTAAACGCTCATCTTTAATCCAGCTCATAAATACACACAATATCAATATTTCGCTTTTGAGTGAAACACATCTCGACAATCACACAAACTTTAGTCTACCGCAGCACACCATTTTTCGTAAAGATCACAGACGAAACTCGATGGGCGTAGCCATCGCGATTCGTTCAGAACTGAATCCCGTAGCATTTCCTATTGCACTGTCAGCGGATATTCAAGCCGTTGCCTGCCAGATCAAATACATCTCCGGGTTGATCACTATTGTATCTGTGTACATACACCCGCAAGCCAACATATCGCAGACTCAGTTTGATAATTTTTTATCAACCGTTCCGAAACCGTGCATCATTGGAGGAGACTTTAACGCAAAACATCACCTATGGGGAAGCGATCATGGAAACACACGTGGAGACCGTCTTCATCAAGCCATCGAAACATCTCATCTCGTCATTCTCAACAATGGTCAGCCAACTAGGTTTGATGTAAACCGGTCGTGGGGCGCAATTGATATCACGCTGGTTTCTTCGAGCCTTAGTTTGTGCTTCGACTGGGAGGTTTTGGATTCACCAAATGGAAGCGATCATTTTCCGATAGTTTTTCATTCGAGTACTACATGCGCGATGAAATTCTACTCTGGAATCAATGTTCGGAAAATCGACTGGGAACGTTTTACCGGAAGCCTCGAGGAATCATTCGTCGAAAATGGAGAACCGGATAGCTTTGATGTCTTCTTTGAGCTGATTTGGCAAGCACTGCGCAGATCCTGTCCATCAGTAAACTCGAACCACACTCGCCGAATACCGCAACCCTATTGGGACGAAGAGCTAACAGAAGCGAAGAAAGCCACCAGAGTTGCTTTCCGCGCTTGGAAACGAGAGCTGTCAACCGAAGCTTACGAAGGGTACGCTAATACAGAACGAAGGTTCAGAAATTTGGTACGCGAGAAGAAGAGGAAAAGTTGGCAACATTTTTGTGATAGTTGTGATAGTTCTACGTCCCTCACAACCTTATGGAGGATGGCTAGAAGATTCAAAGGGCGCGGAGAGCCATCAAAAAACCTTAGAATTTCGGACAATTTGGCCAACGATGTTTTGGACAAGTTGGCTCCCTCATCTGCCAAAAATCCACCCCCGGCTTTTCTACAATGTTCGTGTTGCCCTCAAACTGGTTTACCATTCTCAGTATCGGATATTCAAGCAGTTTTAAAAATCGGTAAAGATTCGGCTCCTGGTTTGGATGGTGTTCCATATTCCGTCATAAATCATCTCCCATGGGCGGCGCTTAGTCAGTTGCGAAAAATCTATTGCCAAATTTTTGCTTCAGGAAGAATTCCGGAAAGCTGGAAAACCTTTAAAATTGTACCGATTCCTAAAAGTGGTCATGATCCGATTTCTCCTTCTGCTGTTCGCCCAATCGCGTTAGCTTCATGTTTTCGCAAAGTGTATGAACTCATAATCAAAGATCGACTAGAACATTTCATCGAAAACAACAACTTATTCCCTTCAGCTATCAACGGTTTTAGGAAAGGACGAGGAACAATGGATGCGTTGTTTCCCCTGATTAATGAAGCTTCTTTAGCTTTGAAAAGAAGAGAGCATGTGGTGATATGTAGCCTCGATATCAAAGCCGCCTACGACAACGTGGAAATTAATGTTCTGGTCCGCGAATTACGCTCATTAACAGTCCCTGAATGCCTAGTAAGAAGTATTGTCACGTGTCACGGCGCGTCTCCATCAGATTATCTTTATATATTTTTTCCGTGCGCATAACATAGGAATGTGAGTTCTAATCTAGAATGATAAGCCAAAGGCGAATATGAAAAAAACCCACTTTATTTGTAAGGAAGTAGTTTGTAGAGAATTCTAACAAAAAAAAAAGAAGATTATTACCGGTCTAAGATCTTTATTGAGCACATTTCCTCACATCGTGAATAGTGAAACCGCTTAAAATTAGAAGTTAAATTCATAAGTTTCACGCCAGCAGGTAACCTCATCTGAAAAGAAAAAGAAAGAAAATATGTATTAATACAATATTATTTATATTATGAAGTGTAATTCGAAAATAGCATTCGTGATATCAACACAACTTATTTTACTCGGCTCAAGAAAGTTGTAAGTTAAAAATTAGATCATCAACTCTAAACTTTCATTTGCCTAACAAATGCAACATTTTCACAGTAGACATCCGCGTCGACCTAGAGCAACTTTGTTTATCCATCAGCAGCTTCAGTACGGTCCAAAGGGCGATCTGTGAAAGTTTTTTCATATATACTTACCAACCGACAGCAAACAAGTGAGGTTACCTAAGAAACATATAAAAACAAACAAACATTACAATCATCTCTTCAACTATACAGAAAAATCTCGATCACCGGAACATACGAAGAAGAATTGATAAAAAATAAGAGATATCTAGTAAACGTAAGTTAATCTAATGTAAACAAAAACAAACATTGATATATTCCAATTTTTGTAGGAATTTTTTAATATACTGTATTAAAATCTCGGAACCATCTCTATCATTCTTCACATTAAAAAATTCGTTTAATGATGGCCAAGGAAGCTTCAACTACTAAGCTGGATAAAAACCGAAAAACGGGAACAATTCCGAAGAAGTTACAAGACGTGATGACTACATCGTGCATCGGTGCTGCCTGCAGTTTCCCAGGGTCTACTGCCGGAATGCTTCAGTGCAACAAGTGTGCATTCTGGTATCACGTCAGGTGTGTTGGTGCCTCGGATGATGCCATCAAGCGCCCTTGGACGTGCAAGAAGTGCGTTCACGAAGCCTTCAAGATCCCTCGTAACCTCTCATTGAGAAATGTGTCATCGAGCCGCTGCCAAGTATGTGGTGGTCCCGAAACCGAGGAGATGGTGCAGTGCGATTCTTGCGACCTGTGGCATCACTTCCAATGTGTAGGAGTTACAGAGGCGGTCTCTGACGTTAGTTGGATATGTGCAAACTGCGAAAATGGTAACATTACTAAGAGAATCGTAAGTACTACAAACGAAGCCTTTGTACCACGATCTAACCACCAGTTGGAGTCCCATATATCATTGTTGTCCATTGATAATAAAACCAGCGTAGTTGATTCGACATTACTGACGGTCTCCCCAACAAATGTAATTCCTAGTTCGGTTCTTGCATCATCGGTTATTCCTACTACCACGTTAGCCCTTACGTACACTTTCGCTTCTTATGTAAACTCCAATGCCATCGACGTGTTGTCTAATAAAACGAATGCCTATCAAGTGAATAGCTCGCTTCCGAGCGTTGTGTTGAGTGGAGTGCGTGATCCTACTGTACCAATAACGAATCCTCAAAGTACAATTATTGGATCCAACGATGCTGTTCCACCCTTTCTTCTTCATTCTACCGCTGCTACGAATAATCTTCGTTTGATGCCATCGACCGATCGCCGCAGCCATCAGATGATTGGATTTGTGGATCAACCGAGGAGGCAAAACGTATCAACTGTCCCGCAGCCACCGAAACGAAATATGAGATTGGAGTTGCAGAAATTGGAAGAGGAACAACGACTGAACGAGGAGGAATACACCCGAAAGAAGCAGCTGCTTCAAAGGCGCTATGAATTGATACAGGCAATAGCAACCGAAGCTGAGTCGGCTGAAATCGAACCCAATATCCGAACGGAAGGATGGCAGTGCCATTCGGAACCTAGCGCCGAAAGAATACGACGTCAACCTGAGTTTAAACTACCGGAACAAAAAACATCTCACGATAATAAACTGTATCAACTGAAGTCTTCAGAAAATCATTGCTTAGCTGATCAGCCCGAGCAGATTTATCAACACATCCGATCCCAGCAGCCGTCGCTGATTCACCAGCGAAGAGTCTCTGACATACACTCCGATTTAACGGGAGCGGACGGACAAATAAGGCAGGTTGATGTGCGACCACCTTTGTATGCCGCTCACGATCAATTTACTCCTCGACATCGATCCACGCCGCAGCACCATGCGTATCGCTCTACGACACGTAACGTTTATCGTGATATAGGCACCGGAAATGACCTAACCAACAGTCACCTGACAGTTGCTCGGCAAGCGGCAGCTCAGGAGTTGCCCATATTTAGCGGGGTGCCTGAAGAATGGCCGTTATTCGTTTCTACCTATTCCACTACAACAACAATGTGCGGATTTACTGCAGAAGAAAACCTGATTCGGCTTCAAAAATGCCTGCGAGGTAAGGCCTATGAAGCTGTAAAGTGCATGTTGATGCACCCATCGAATGTTGGATCCATCATGTCAACGTTGAGAATGTTATTTGGCAGCCCTGAGATTATCGTACATAATTTGATCACGAAGATCCAGTCTGCTCCTCCCCCTCGAGCTGATCGCTTGGAAACTATGATCGACTTTGCGTTATCAGTGAAAAACTTGTGTGCTACCATTGAGGCATGTGAACTGATTGAGTATACCTACGACGCTACTTTACTTCGTGTTCTGGTGGGAAAATTGCCTATTGATTATAGAGTTGAATGGGCCAAATATCGTCGATTCATTGAAGAAGCCAAACTTACCACGTTTTGTGACTGGTTATATGATTTTGCGGAAACCATTTCATCAATCGCCTCATTGGATGACGTCGAACTTAAGCACTCGAAGGAAATGAAAAGGGGACCGGCCTACCTGAACCTGCATTCTGAGATCGAGGATGATTATTCAGATAAGTACGAGATCGAAAATTCGCCACAACTGAAGGAAAAACCCAAACGACATATTCATGCAACGGTAGACAAGAAAATTTGTAAAGTTTGCAACGAGAACTGTATTTCGTTGGAAAGGTGCAAAGGCTTTAGGGAACTCACTTACAAAGGTCGTTGGGCTGTAATTAATGAACATGGATTTTGCAAAAGGTGTCTTGGAAGACATGCTAGAGCATGCAAATCACAAAGGCTCTGTGGCGAGAACGGATGCTCGTATAAACATCATCCACTGCTTCACAAATTTCAGAACAACGGTTCCAATGCATCTCAAAATGTAACAGTAACGTCTGGGGACTGCAACATTCACCATAAGCTGCCAAATCATGTTTTATTTCGTGTGATTCCTGTTTTTCTTCATGGGCCCGCCAAAACGGTTAAGACCTATGCATTTTTGGATGACGGCTCATCATTAACCTTGATTGAAAGCGAGCTGGCTGCAGAGTTGGGTGTCACTGGAAAGGCTGAACCACTTTGTCTTCGATGGACTGGCAACAAAACCCGCAACGAGCCGGATTCACAGAATCTTACATTGGACATCTCAGGAACGCAGGTCGGCCATAAGAGGTATCGACTTCCCGAAGTACTTACCGTGTCCAATTTGGAACTGTTTCGTCAATCGTTGGATATGCAAGATTTCGCCGAAAAATACAGCCATCTACGAGGAGTTCCTGCAGAATCGTATCATGACATCCAGCCACGTATACTTATTGGGAGTAATAACGCTAACTTGGGATATGTCCTCAAGGGTCGTGAAGGAGAAATGCATGAGCCAGTAGCTACAAAGACCCGTCTGGGGTGGACCGTCTACGGCGAGTGTGATCTACGAAATCGGCAATTCTGTGGTTTTCACGACGTTCATATGTGCCAATGCAATGGCACTAAAGATGAAACACTGCATCAGGCGATGCGTGATTACTTTTCCATCGATGGATTAGGTATAACGAAGTCAACGGCACTGGTAGAGTCCAATGATGATCGGAGAGCTCGGAAAATTTTAGAGTCATTCTCGCGAAGGGATGATGGTCGTTTTGAAGGACGTCTTCTTTGGAAATACGATAAATTTAGAGTTCCGGATAGCAAACCACAGGCCACGCGTCGTTATGAATGTCTGGAAGCAAGGATGAGAAAGGACCCTTCACTAGCAGCGACTCTTCATGAGAAAATGCAGGATTATGTTGCGAAAGGTTACATAAGGAAACTGAGCGACGATGAGATAGGAGAAGATTTTCGGAAAGTGTGGTACCTACCGATATTTCCGGTTGTTAACCCCAACAAACCGAACAAAGTTCGCATCGTATGGGACGCAGCAGCGAAGAGCCATGGAATCGCTCTGAATTCACTTCTCCTGAAAGGTCCGGATCAAAACACGCCGCTTACTGACGTTCTCATCAGGTTTCGAGAACACCGAATCGCGGTTTGCGGTGACATCCGCGAGATGTTTCACCAGGTGATGATCTCTGAAGAAGACCAACATTACCAAAGGTTTTTGTGGAAAGAAAACTCTAGCGACCCAAAACCCAGTACGTATGTCATGCAAGTTTTAACCTTTGGCGCATGCTGTTCTCCGAGTATCGCGCAATACGCCAAGAACGTCAACGCAAGAGAACATGCAGGTCAATATCCTCAAGCAGCAGCAGCGATAACAGATAATCATTACGTGGACGATATGTTGTTGAGCGTGGAAAGCGAAGCGGAAGCGATTCGAGTGGCGGAAGAGGTTCGATTTATCCATGGACGAGCCGGGTTCGAAATGCGGAACTGGATCTCCAATTCCCCAGCAGTATTGGCAGCTTTAAGTCAGCCGGATTGTCTAGAAAAAAGTCTTAATTTAGATTCGGAACTGTCTACAGAGAAGGTGTTGGGCATGTGGTGGTGCACTGCCACAGACAGCTTTACCTATCGGTTATCTCGAAGGCACGACGCAGAACTTTTGTCCGGCAAACGCATCCCAACGAAACGAGAAGTACTTCGGACACTTATGTCAGTTTTCGATCCGTTAGGATTTTTAGCTAATCTGATGATTCATCTAAAGATAATCCTGCAGCAAATTTGGAGAATTTCCATAGGGTGGGATGAACAGATCCCAAAGAATATTTTTGATCGCTGGTTAGAATGGATCGCTGTTTTGCCGAAAGTTGAAGGCATTCGCATACCGAGATGTTTCCGTTTAGAGGTTTCAATTGAGTCAGATACGATAGTTCAGCTGCATACGTTCGTAGACGCAAGCGAGTTAGGATACGCCGCAGTTTTGTACCTGCGCTTCAAACAGCAAGAAAGGATCGAATGTGTTATAGTTGCCGCAAAATCCCGCGTAGCTCCCCTGAAATTTGTATCTATACCGAGGATGGAGCTTGAAGCTGCCTTAATTGGAGCAAGACTAGCTGATTCAATTTGCAAGGCTTTAAGTTTAAAAATAAACCAACGCGTCTTTTGGAGTGATTCCAGAGACGTTCTGTGTTGGATCCGATCAGATCACCGGCGTTATTCCCACTATGTAGCACACCGCGTTAGTGAAATCCTCGAACTAACCCAAATTTCAGAGTGGAGATGGATACCAACAGACGAAAATGTTGCCGATGAAGGTACCAAATGGCAAAGATCACCAGAGCTGGCCAATGACAGTCGTTGGCTCAACGGGCCAGAGTTTCTGAAGGAGGACGAGTTAACGTGGCCAACCGAGCAAATTAGTCGTGAAATCACCAATGAAGAACTAAAAGCAGCAATTTACTACCACGAACAAGTGCATCAGGCACCTGCTAATCTATTCGATACGACAAGGTTTAGCAGCTGGAACCATCTAAGACGAACGGCGGCATGGGTTCGAAGATTCATCGTCAACAAGGTACTCCAATTCAAAAACCTACCACTTGTTCTAGGCCCTCTTTCAGGACTAGAAATTTATCGCGGTGAAATGATTTTGTTCCGTCAAGCGCAATACGAAAAGTTTGCAGCAGAAATCTTAACACTTTCAAACGATAGAAACGCACACAAACTTCTCCCAAGATCGAGTTCGATCTATGAACTTTGGCCGTTCTTAGACGAAGATAAAGTTTTACGAGAAAAAACGCGCATTGGATCCTGTGAAATTGCCAGCATGGATGCCAAAAATCCCATAATACTTCCTAAATCGAGCCACATATCAAAGCTAATAGTTAAACACTATCACGAACAGTTTTATCATCGAAATCATCGCACCGTGTTGAACGAGCTGAGACAACGTTTCCGTATAGTACCACGCTTCGCAAGTGTTCTCCGGAAGGTACGAGCAGAATGCCAAGTTTGCAAGAACCTACGATCAGTTCCACAGCCTCCTCCTATGAGCGATCTTCCTGCAGCAAGGTTAGCCGCATTTTCCAGACCGTTTTCGTTTATTGGAATAGATTACTTCGGTCCAATTAATGTTACAGTTAAACGTAGCTCCGAGAAACGTTGGGGCGTTTTAATAACATGCTTAACAGTGCGTGCGGTTCATATTGAGATAGCGCACTCACTCTCTGCACAATCGTGCATTATGTCGTTACGGAATTTTATGGGAAGAAGAGGGATTCCAGTAGAAATTTTCAGTGATCGCGGTACCAACATGGTTGGCGCGAGCAAGGAACTTTTGTTGGCCCTGAAATCAATGGATCAAGACTTAGTCATCCAGGAAATAACAAGTCCTAATACAACGTGGTCATTTATACCACCCTCCTCGCCACACATGGGCGGGTCATGGGAAAGAATGATCCAAACCGTAAAAAGAAACCTGAACCAGATCAAACCGCGCCATCAACTTACAGATGAAGTGTTGAAAAACCTGTTGATTGAAATTGAAAATGTAATAAATTCGAGACCGCTGACACAGTTGGCATTAGACGACGAGGTTTCTTCGGTTTTGACCCCTAACCATTTCCTGCTCGGATCCTCAAACGGGCTAAAGCCGGCGACTCCCTTTAATGACAGCAATCAAGCTTTAAGGAATAATTGGCAAACTTCACAAATCGAGGCAAACGTTTTCTGGAAACGCTGGGTTCGAGATTACCTTCCCGAGCTCACCAAGAGATCCAAATGGTTGACTCCAGTGGAATCAATTAAAGTTGGTGATGTAGCAGTGATCGTCGACCCCAATCTTCCGCGGAACTGTTGGCCGCTTGGAAGAGTGATTTCGGCTGTTCCAGGCAAAGACGGCGAAGTAAGAGAAGCAGTAGTTCAAACCGCAAACGGCATTTACGAACGCCCAGCCGTGAAACTTGCAAAACTTGATGTTAGACGCGATTCTTAAGTAAACCGGAAGTCGTTTACGGGGGGGAGTGTCACGTGTCACGGCGCGTCTCCATCAGATTATCTTTATATATTTTTTCCGTGCGCATAACATAGGAATGTGAGTTCTAATCTAGAATGATAAGCCAAAGGCGAATATGAAAAAAACCCACTTTATTTGTAAGGAAGTAGTTTGTAGAGAATTCTAACAAAAAAAAAAGAAGATTATTACCGGTCTAAGATCTTTATTGAGCACATTTCCTCACATCGTGAATAGTGAAACCGCTTAAAATTAGAAGTTAAATTCATAAGTTTCACGCCAGCAGGTAACCTCATCTGAAAAGAAAAAGAAAGAAAATATGTATTAATACAATATTATTTATATTATGAAGTGTAATTCGAAAATAGCATTCGTGATATCAACACAACTTATTTTACTCGGCTCAAGAAAGTTGTAAGTTAAAAATTAGATCATCAACTCTAAACTTTCATTTGCCTAACAAATGCAACATTTTCACAGTAGACATCCGCGTCGACCTAGAGCAACTTTGTTTATCCATCAGCAGCTTCAGTACGGTCCAAAGGGCGATCTGTGAAAGTTTTTTCATATATACTTACCAACCGACAGCAAACAAGTGAGGTTACCTAAGAAACATATAAAAACAAACAAACATTACAATCATCTCTTCAACTATACAGAAAAATCTCGATCACCGGAACATACGAAGAAGAATTGATAAAAAATAAGAGATATCTAGTAAACGTAAGTTAATCTAATGTAAACAAAAACAAACATTGATATATTCCAATTTTTGTAGGAATTTTTTAATATACTGTATTAAAATCTCGGAACCATCTCTATCATTCTTCACAAGTATCTTCCATCTTTTTGAAGAAAGGAATTTGTGCATTTCAAATGGATTAGATTCAATATCTAGGACAACGTGGAAAGGCCTTCCTCAGGGATCTCCACTAAGTCCGTTATGCTTTAATGTTGTGATCAGTGGATTGATCAACAGTGTCCCTCCTGATGTGATAACCGTAAATTACGCCGATGACACAACAATTGCTGTAAGAGGAACCTCGCTGGAGCATAGTTGCGAATCTCTCCAAAGGGCAGTGGATATAGTTGTGGAAAATATTTTCGACCTTGGGTTAGAACTTTCGCCCACGAAATGTAAGTGCCTTCTGATCTCGACACAACAATGCGATAATCCCCCAGAAATAAATATCGGCGGTTGCACTTTGGAATACGTCAGATCCCTGAGGTTACTCGGCATGTACCTCACACGAAATCTGTCGTGGTCGTGTCATATTAGAGAGGTACAAAAACGTACGGCTCCGTATCTTAACTTTCTACGAAGCATATCGGGCCAGTCATGGGGAGCACATCCAGCAGCAATGTTAGCTATTTTCAAGTCATGTGTGAGATCAATATTGGAATACGGTTCCATATTTATGACGGAGTTAACACAAAAAGAAGCCATCGTTTTGGATAGACTACAATGGGCAGGAATTCGAATCTGTTTGGGCTCCACAAAAACCACCCACACAGGTTCACTCGAAGTGATGGCTGGTATTATTCCGCTGCAACAAAGAAGAGAACTTGCTGTCATGCGTTTTGTAAATAAAAGAGCGTCACTTTCTTCTTGGCATGGTCAATACTCCAGACCGATCTTGGAAGGTGGCTTAGTGGCTACGGGAATACACCGCGCCATAAGAATGCTTAACGAATTTATTCCACTTGAACAGCCTCTAAATAATCTCCCATGCTACATGGTCAACCGTGAAGTTGTAAGAACAATAATATCCATTGATCTCACTGTTAAACGGTTATGTTCAGAACACCAGAACTCATCGGCAGCTGATTTGGTTTCAAACTATCTCTTGGAAGTGTATGCCAACGCGAAAATCTTGGCAACTGACGGGTCGAAAGATATACACGGCACAGGTTATGCTGTGGTAAATAGTTTTGGAGCGCCTGCAGAAGGGATCAAACTCGACAGTAAAGCATCAGTTTATATGGCAGAGCTTCTAGCAATCAGGCATGCTGCGAAAATGATCGTAAGCCTTCCTGTTGCTCAGTATATTATTCTAACCGATAGTTTGAGTTGTCTCACGAGCCTTCAAAAAATCAACATCAATCAAAAATATCCCGTTGCTTGGTACGATATAAAAGCTTCCATTCTTGAAGGACAAAGAATGGGGCACGAGATCCATCTGATATGGGTTCCGTCTCACAGAGGTATTCCAATGAACGAGTTGGCAGATCAAGAGGCGAAAAGTGCGTGCATCAATGGTGGTACAGCAGATTATATTTTAACATCATTCGACATCCAGTTTCCGATTCGGCGTACAACAGTGCACAAATGGCAAGCAAAGTGGAATGCAGGAACTAAAGGACGTTTCTGTCACAGCATCATCTCTAACGTTTCGCTCCAACCATGGTTTAGTAGCTTGGATCTCAACCGCAGACAAATTGTAATCCTTTCCAAATTAATATCAAATCATTCACGGCTCCCTGCTCATCTGACTAGAAATGGTATCCTATTGGACGCGACGTGCAGTTGTGGCGAATCCATCGCAGATCCTGATCACATTATCTTCGCATGCAGCAGATTTGAAAATCTTCGTAGACCTATTTGGCGAATTTTAATGAAAAAAGGAATTCCACCCGATATTCATTTGATACTAAAAAAGAAAGACATTGAATTATATAAAACGATAGCTAATTTTGTAATTGAATGTAAAATAGACATGTAAGTAGAAGAGTAATTAACACTTGGCCGGTTATGTTATAGAGGTAAAGCCAATAAAAAAATTAAAAAAAAAAAAAAAAAAAAAAAAATATGACAAAAAATTGTCAAAAATAATGACAATAATCTAACAAAATTATGAAAAATGAGATAAAAATATAACAAAATACTTTCAAATATATGTAAGAAAAATGACAAAATGATGACAAATACGACATAAAAATCACAAAATTAAAAAAAAAAAAGACAAATCCAAACATATAATAATAATAATAATAATAATTTATTAATGATGAATATGTAAAAAATATATCGCAAATACGACGAAAAAATGACACAATCTATAAAAATCTATGGGCTTGTGATATGTGTAACTCAGTTGGCATGTTAGTTCCCTCCTAAGCCAATGTCCGTGAGTTCAAATACAAGAGTAATCATCGAATGCATTTGTACTGGAAAAGACTTTCAGTATGAAGAGAAGGTGGTAAAACGAATATAATCGAACGAAAAAAGACAAAACTATAAAAAAAAACTTACAATCAAATGAACAAAAAATCTGACAGAACTATGACAAACGAAAACATGACAAAATTATAACAAAAATTAAAATAAAATGACAAAAATCTTACAGTACTATGACAACCTTTGTCAATTGTCATAGTTTTGTTTTATCATAGTTTTGTAACATTTTTTCATACTTTTGTTGCATATATTTTTATCACATTTGTAAGATTTTGGTCATAGTATTGCCAGATTTATGTTATTTTATTTCAAAATTTTGTCATACAGACCCCGCTTGATTTTGGCAACATCCGAGCAAAAACCGTTCGTTTTTGGCAACATCCAAAAAAGACGTTTTTTTGTCTTTTTTTTATTTTTTATTTTCATTTTAAACAAATAAAAATTAATGTAAAACGTAATATTAGCATGAAATTTTTTCATTCGGCTTAATTATGATAGTTTTAAACAGTAAAAACATGATTTTTTCCATGTTTAATGCTCATAACTAATATAATTGAGTCAAATTGAAAAATTGTATGCTAATATAAGGTTTTACATAAATTTTGACTAATTTGAATTAAAAATCAAAAATGAAAAAGTGACAAAAAAAACCGTTCGATTTTGGCAACATAAAATTTTCGGGCGTGTTGCCAAAAACGAACGGGGTCTGTATTTGTAATTTTTGATTAGTTATTATATTTGTCATATTTTTATTTCATTTTTCATATTTTCCATAATGTTGTCAAATATTTGCCAAAGTTTTTAATTTCGAGTTTTGGCATTATTACTTTTTTTTTTTTTTTGTTTCGATTATAGTCGTTTTACCATCTTTATGGCATTCGCGACTTTATTAACGTTACAGTTGGCGGATCGTTATTGAAAAACTTATCCGGTACAACTGTGTTCGATGTTTACTCTTGGGCTTGAACTCGCGGACATCGGCTCAGGAGACAACAGACTTGCCAACTGAGCTATATCACAAGCCCATGCAGGCATTATTACTAATTTGTTGTTATTATTCAGTCAACTTTTATTAATTTTTGTCAGTTTTTTTTTTAAATTTGGTCATGGCTTTGCCATTTCAATGTCAAATTTATCATAGAATTGGTATATTTTTCTAATATTTTTGTAATATTTTTATCACCATTGCATATTTTTATTAAAGTTTTGTCAGCGTTTCGTAATATTTGTTATTATTATATTGTATTTTTTTTTCAAAATTTTGTTATATTTATGTCATAGTTTTAGAAGATTTTTTTGCGATTTTCAGTCATTAAAATTATTTAAAGTTGAACGGAAGCCGCCGTATTGGATTTTAAGATGGCGTTTCATAGCGTCAGAAAAATTCGACTGTTACTAATTGATTGAGTTTTTCGGAATTAACGCGGATTGGTTTTTTTTTGCGCGGTGCGTATCCCTCGCTCACAGTTTTGTTAATTTGCAAAGATTTTTTCACATGTGATTAATTTTTGCAACACCGAAGGTTTTTTTCAGTGTTGAACCGCTTCGCAATTCGCGTGCACTGTGGCCGGCCTTCAAAAGCGAACTTGCGAAATTCATCCGGTGAATGAATATTTCGCTTCGCAGTTCGCTTCGCGCTCACTGTGTTCGTACCCTAAGGGCACCTGCAACGGTTCAGGCGTAAATATTGGTTTTAAGTATACCAGTTTTAGCAAAATTTGAAATTTTAGAATCGACTAAAACACCCACTCCCCACCGGTGTAAGAGAAAATTTAAAACGGAATCACTTTCATTGCAGACACTCATTAACTGAGAAGAAAAAACCCATTTTATAATAAAAAATGCATAAGTTTTGAGTTTCACGGTTAATTGTCTTAAAATTAATTCTACGAATATTCTTTTTGACAGAACAATGATTTCAACTATTCTACCAGGATTTCATTAATTTAAAAGCAAAAATAACTACACAACGAGGAAAAAAGGTCAATTGAAATAATACTTCAATTAATTCAGTCAAATTGCTTTGAATCTATGGAATGAGGTTTTGTTAAAATGAAATGAAAAAGCAATATTTTTTTCAAGTTATTGCTGACATTGATAAAGGAAATGAGAAATATTTATCCCAAAGTCAAAGGAAATTTTCCTTTGATTTGACGACATATTTGTTTGACAAAAACTTGTTTCACTTTGTAAATTTATGTATGGATACAGAAGAATATGCTGATATTGACGAAAACTCCGAGCAATCTATACGAAACTAAAAATCTCTCAATATGTCAAATAAAACAAAAATTATAGAACAAACAATAAACATTTATTTTACCTCATCGAAAAAGTACTAAAATTTTCTTTTCGTTTATTTTTTTTCAAATTTTAGAACGCTGACTAAATTCACAAATTCGTCGAGCCCAAATGAAAAGCTTTTTATTTAATTATATTAAATCGAGAATAATGTGACATCTATACATTTATGACATTTACAATACTTGATATGGTATTTATTAACATCTATTCTCGATTTATGTTACGTATAGGCTGGTTGAAGCGAAAAAAAACATTCAAATAATATCTCAAAAACAAACTATTATCACACCCAATGTTACCCAAACATGTGTGAAAGAAATCATTGTTGGCTAAAATTTTCTCACCGTGAACTAAATCGGTCTGTCGTATATTTTGAAATCCTGTTCCAAATTTGCATGAATTTGGAACAAAGGCGTATAACTGTTGGGAATCTCGAAATCGATAACTGTGCTAAAACAGCAATATACGACACCGGTGCCAGCCGAAATGTTTTAGCGTGGTCGAAAACCGTGTTTTGCATCTACCGTTGGGACAGCCCTAAAGGTATGAGCCGTTTCAAATAAAGAATTAACAAACAATAATTTCTAAATACATTTGCGTGTAAAAAAAATCAGTTTTTGACGTTTTTGACGAGATTAAAGAAAAAAATTGAGATGCACGTATTATCGAGTCCGACCATGACTTGTTGTTGAGTTGTTATAATGAGTACTAAGCGGTTTTTGTCAAAATGGGTAAATTTCACTCTAAACTGAGTATTTGATGTTTGAGTAATACTTTTTCTCGCGTAATTTTATTAACTTGAACGCAGCCTGGTTCAAGTTTGATTGAATTTGCGAGAGAGTGAGTTGAAGCTTTTTATGGCAACTTTTGACGTTTACTCCAAAGTTTTATAGTACCGTCCTTCATTGCTTTCAAATTGTGGCACAGTTCGGTGCGGCTTCTTGTTAAATCCACGCATACTCGATATTATTTGATTTCGATGCTTCATTTCTGTCGTGAATAGCCGAAAGTGGTTCGTAGACGCGTTCTGTTGTTTTGTTATTTGATAATTAATTCGTTTGAATTTTGCGGACTTAACTAAACCACTCGCAACTGAGAGAACCGGCTTATTGAAAATGGATTTCAATAAAATGAAGGTGAACGATCTCAAGGCGGAATTGGCCTCCCGGAATTTAGATACCAAGGGTGTAAAAGCAGTTTTAGTGGAGCGTCTGAAAGAAGCCTTGGAAAAAGAAGGGGTTACAACGTTGAATACCATAGAATCTACACCAACTGCGGCTACGGGTATGTAGAATGGAATTAAAAGCAAAGTTTTTCCTTATAATACCTCAAAATCTACCCGAAATAGATGTACAAATTCGTAGTCGGGAGAAAATGGCGCGCCATTTTGAGCTTTTTTTTCATTCGGTGTTTGCAGCAGCCCCTTATAGCATTTTTAACGAAATGCTTTCGGAATTGAATTGTGGTGTTATAAAAGCTGTCAAACTTGACGAATCCACCTAACAGACTAATATTATTAAGCGCAGCCAAAAGAAACTGAAATATGAATGAATCAATATGAAAACCTAAATGTCATTTATTAGCAATAATACAGCAAGTATAAAATAGTTCAAATTATATAGGTTCTTCTTTTCATAAAGGAACAACGATAAATGTACATATGAAAAAAAAATTTGAATATTTTTCTTGTTTCAATTTTAGTCGTTTTACCATTTTTATGGCATTCGCGACTTTCTATCAATGTTGCAGTTGGCAAACAGTTATTTAAAAAATAAACTATCCGGTACCACTATGTTCGATGTACTCTTGAGCTCGAACTAGCGAACATCAGCTCAGGAGGCAACTGACTTGCCAACTAAGCTATATCACAAGCCCTTTTTTTGAAAATATATTTAAAATTTATGTTATGTTTAAAACATATGTTTGTTTATATATATATATATATATATATATATATATATATATATATATATATATATATATATATATATATATATATATATATATATATATATATATGGGTCATTCCATGTCAAGTGTGCACATCGAAAACAAAAATCTTATCGAAAATTCGCCAAACTTGGCCGAAAGACTTTCTGAGGCCTACAAAATATATCCTAAAATTTTGAGAATGATCCGCCCACCCCTCGTTCCAGGACCCTCCCTTCTTTTTTCACGATTTTGAAAAATTCATCATTTTTAAAATACTATATCTCCGGACTGAAAAATCATACCAAAATGACAAAATATGCGTTGTGTAGATTTTATTAAAATTTATCAATTGATGTTGTTCATTTTTTATAATAGTGACGTTTTAAACGTCATAACATAGCTCTAAAAATAAAATGTTATTTTTCGCAAGGGAAGTATATTTTTTCCTTGAATTTTATGATTTCATTGTTTTTTTGAGGCAATTTTACGTAAGTACCAACCAAAATCCCAATATAATATTTCTTGTTTTCGAGATATGAAAGATTTAAGTTGAATTGTTTAACAATTATTTACTCGCAGCACTCAGTGGTTTCACTAGAGTGCAACAATCGTCGAAATTTCTAGTCACATCTTCCATGCTTGAATCGGTTTTATGTTTTCATGATTTTTTTATAACTAAAGAAAGATTAATAACATTTTGACAACACATTTTAACAATTTTGACAATATTTTCTTGTCGGTTCATGAAATGTTTTTATTCGAAATATAACTATTTGTTTTCTATTTTTTTTTCATTCCAACACTGCAATAAGTTAAATCATCTTTAGATTGTCTTTTCTTTTTGCATACATTGAATATTTTAAATTCCGTGGAGCTTGAAAAAGTTTTCATTTCAATTTTTCCAGCATCTAAAGGGATTGTGGCGTGAAACGAACAAATTCCTTTGATTGCCACAGATGCTTCAAACCTGCCAGTCAATGTTATTCTGATTTGAAAGCACACAGACTTTAGCAGACAGACTTTAGATTATGCACTTCTGATCGCAATTTGAACAAATTCCACTCCCTTGACTTAAAAAATCGTGTGTTCATGAAAAATGTTTCCACTGAGCATCGCTTATGAAGTTCTTTTCCAATTGAACACGTTGCTTTTGCCAAACTTTTGCCAAACTTTTGCCAACGTTGCTTTTGGAAAACTGTTCCCGACTATTTAGAGGCTTAACAAAAAAATCACTAAGACAACTCCGTTCTAATGCAGTAACAGAACTGGATATTTCAACCACAATTATCTTCGATTTAAGAAGTTGTATTCATTACTACTAGCAAGTAGCAGCATCGTGAATGGAATTACCAAAAGTTTAAGGGGATACTGTAAGAAAATATTTGATGGACAGTAAAACTTAAATCTTTCATATCTCGAAAACAAGAAATATTATATTGAGATTTTGGTTGGTTCTTACGTAAAATTTTCTCAAAAACACAATGAAATCATAAAATTCAAGAAAAAAATATACTTTCCTTGCGAAAAATAACGTTTTATTTTTAGAGCTATGTTTTGACGTTTAAAACGTCACTATTTTAAAAAATGAATGACATCAATTGATAAATTTTAATAAAATCTACACAACGCATATTTTGTCATTTTGGTGTGATTTTTCAGTCCGGAGATATAGTATTTTAAAAATGATGAATTTTTCAAAATCGTGAAAAAAGAAGGGAGGGTCCTGGAACGAGGGGTGAGCGGATCATTCTCAAAATTTGAGGATTTATTTTGTAGGCCTCAGAAAGTCTTTCGGCCAAGTTTGGCGAATTTTCGATAAGATTTTTTTTTTCGTTGTGCACACTTGACATGGAATGACCCATATATATATATATATATATATATATATATATATATATATATATATATATATATATATATATATATATATATATATATATATATATATATATATATATATATATATATATATATATATATATATATATATTCTTAAAATTGACAAGAAATATTTGGTTGAAACGTCATTTTGCTGGTTGATAAAATTTCTCTCAAAACCTAATTTCATTTATCTGAAACTTCCCTCATTCCTGCTCAAGTGCTTAAGTACCATGATTAATATTCTTATGGAGATCTGCACAATTACTGGCATGTGATTTGAAGAAATGTTTACATGACAATTTTGGGGCCGTCCATAAATGATGTCACGCGTTAGGGGGGGGGGGGGGGAGGATTTCAATTTTTGTGACATGGGGGGAGGGGGGATCAGCTTGAACGTGACATCACATATTTTTAACAAAAAAGGCAAAACAATAGCAAATAATTTTATCCTAAATTAAATAAAATTATACTACTTTTTTTTTCCTGGGATTTTCATCCTGTAGGATGATTCATCCCTACAAAAATTATACTACGTACACTTTATGAGCATAAGAAAGTTTACAAGAACACTTGCACTGCAACACTCCCAAAAGTGTGGGAAAATCCGCCCCACTTAAAACGTAAAGAGGAATGCTTGGCTATTCTAACCTGTGGAGAAGATTTGGATTACGAATTGATTGAGAAGAGAGATTTGAATGCTTTCTCAGACATCGTCGCTGATGCTGCAGCTACTGCCTCGACTTTTCCGGTCATTGATATGGGAAATCATCAACATTATATTTGGACTAATGATTGAAATGTGTTTTAAGCAATGATTGAAGGCTTGTTGAAAGTTGGTAACCTTTTTTTCAATTCTTTGAATTAAACTGATGAATTTAAAATAAAGATACATTTTTAATCAAATTTCTAAAGAGTTTAAAATTTTATCCCGAGGGGAGTGGGGGTTTATGAAAATGTGACGTAATACAAAAAGAGGGGTGACGGAAGTTGTGACAAAGGGGGGAGAGGGGGTCTATTTTTTTTCCAAAAATTGCGTGACATCATTTATGGACGGCCCCTTTTAATGCACCTCAAAATTACAGTATATAAGAAAGAGGAATTGTTTTTGAACAACTGGAGTGTTATCTGGATCCCCGCGGATGATATGCGCTCTACAGAATATCCGAATTGTGAAGCGGGTAACTTATCCACTGCTAATGTAATGAAAAAAATACGAAGTCGATGATTGTCCAGCCATTAAAGAAACGTTTGTTGAACTTACCTAGCAACAGCAACGAAGAACTTTATCTTAAAACAATAAGAAAGTCATCTATACGTCTTGAAACAAAATTTTCACCCAACACACCCAACAGGTTCGATAACAACAAACAACAACATTGTTTTCTGCGGAGAAATAATTCCAACCCAAAGGCACATAAAAAATCTTGGGTTGACCATGGACGAACAACTGAACTGGAATAAACAAGTGAACGAGGTAGTTTCCAAAGTTTATTTTACTCTCCGAACGTTTACTGGCTTTAAAGCAGTTCTTCCCACTGCCACTAGAATAAAGCTGGTACAAGCTGTCATCATCCCGATTCTAACCTATTGCGACGTAGTGTACTACCCTGGTTTGTCTGCTGCACAGAAAAACCAACTTCTTCGAAGTTTCAAATCAGCGGTGCGATTTGTATACAGTCTACGACGCAGAGACAGTACTACAACTCTGAGAAGCAGCATTCTAGGTCATGACCTCCCGGATAACTACCTTCAGCGTATAAGTTGCTTCATGCGCAACTTGTACCACAGCAACTGTCCAGAATACCTAGCAGAAACAGTACAACGCACGCAGAGTGAAAGATCCAGATCGTTTATTGTGCCCCGGCATACCACCACTTCAAGGAAAAGTATCCTGGTCTACGGCACTTCACATTGGAACAGTCTTCCACTTCAATCCAGATCGGCGGAATCTATGGCCGCTTTCAAGAAGATCCTTCGTCAGTGATTCGACTTCAAGAATGAAATTTCAAGAAATCGAATGCTATTTTGTAATCTCACTTAACGTTTATTATCCTAGACCTTGTACAACAGTTACATGTAACTTTGAGGCTACCGTAATTTCGAATAATAAACTTAAACTTAAACACAGAACACATATTCATCAATCGTTTGCAACCAACAACTTAATTTTGTTTACATAGGTTTATACGACAAACTTTAGAAACTATATGTAATTGTTAAAGTCTTCCAAAATTCCCAATCACGAGACCATACATTTCTATTTTCACGGTATTAGCAAATATAGTAAAACAAATATACCTCACTGTCAGCAAATATAGTTATTATTATTATTATTAATTTAGGACATTTTGCCAACTTTTGGCATTGTAAAAAGTAAATTGTAGCGCTGATGTGGTCTAGTGGATAGACTGGCGCGAGTCTGGTAACCCAGGCGTACTGGGTTCGATTCCCGGTATCGGCAAGAAAAACTTTTGAGTTCGAATCCCATAAGTTGCCGACAGGTAAGATGCTTGGGGAGTAAGTAGAGGCCAGTCTCGAACTCACCCTTGTCCTTCCTCCAACTGGTATCAGGAGAGGTTGGTTTATCATCTTGAACTGCATTCTGTCCATATCCAGCCGGAATGGATACAATGAAGTGCATGATGGTCTAACCAACGTCTCATGATCGCTTACTATTCTACGCTGCCTACTCTAAACTTTAAAATTTCCTTCTCCTAACTATCTCTAATTTTCATTTCCAGCGTCAGCTCCACGAGCTATTTAAACGCCACAAAAAAAAATCCCTGACAAGTTGACAAGCTGCTTCTTTTTGTGTTTTGATGTATTTTATATAAGCCTACATATTTCTGTACAAACTATAGATTTTTTTTCTATAATTCTACACAAATTCTATAAAATTGATTTTTTACAGAGGCTCAAATAATTCCATTATAATTTCAAGATCAAGTTAGCCGGATTTGTCTTGGTTAAGTTGTTGAAATTTTAGAGCAAAGCAATGATTAGGTGTATTCGTTCAAAATATTTATGATAACCTGTCAACTGATACATTAGAACTTAAGAATTAGAAGATTACATTAGAATTCTAGTATAATAAATACCGGGCAAATCATCATTGTAAATCGGGAAAACTTTGGAAAAATCACTAGCAACCCTCAACATGCTAACACGAAAACAACGAAACAAAAAACTTCAACCTTTTATAAAATAAGGATTTTTAAAAGCTTATCTGTACTTTTGAACACTACAATTAAAGATGCATAGGTACCTTCATTCCAGTTAAGGACAATCTATAATTGTCAAGATTATGGGACACATATTGACATCCATGTATCAACTTTTCAATGAAAAAAGATTTTTAACTTATGTATCGAGTATCGCTTTCTATAATTGGTCTATTCCATTTTCCAGCTGTGAAGAAACTCGATATCGTTGGAACGCCTAATCAATCGACACCGGTACGCAGAAGTCGACGCCGTTCTATGACTAGATCTCCGTCACCCGCCAAGCCTGAGGAGGTACATCCTTTAGAAAGTCTCGATGAAGAACCCGAGCAGGATTCTGAAGACCCATCTAGCGCAAGTAAGAAACGTCGTACGAGTTCAACTACACAATCACCGGCCAAGACAGCCGAAGCAGTGGATAAACCAACCGATGTTGTGACGCCGAAAAAGGATAACGTACCGGAGGATGCACCAGCGGCACTTGTAACTAGCCCGTCCAAACAGCAGACTACACCCTTAAAACAGCAAACTACACCTGTCAAACAAGCTGCTTCTAGTCCTGCTGTTACTTCTCCAGCCAAATCGGTTTCTGCTAGTCCGATAAAACCAGCAGTTTCAACTCCGAATAAACCAGTAGGTCAGGCGATTACTACTCCGACTAAACCCGCTTCTACACCGGTAAAATCAACAGAAGTTAGTTCACCGACCAAAACTGTAACGACTCCGGTGAAAACAGCTCAGACTACCACTCCGACAAACCAGGCAACTACTGTCAAAGAATCACCCAAGAAGGAAGTTTCAACTGAGGACAAAACAAACAATTCTGAAGATTTATCGCAGAAAACGGAACCAGCATCCAGTGAAAATAATAACGACAATGTAATGATTGAGTTTTCATTGTTTATTGCCACTACAATTTTCTTTCACTTTTTTGTTCAGGAAACTTCAACTTCAGACAACAAGGAAACAGTAGAGGAAAGCGAAGGCAAAGCGGTTAAACGTAAATCGTCTTCACCTGCGAAAGAGTCACCAAATAAGGCTCCTCGCCCCAATATTGCTGATAAACCCATAGACTTTATTTCTGAAGAGGTAGAACCGGAGCTGGACAACAACAAGTTCTCACTTAGTTGGTGTAAGTAATCGAGTGGAGGGGATTGTCTTTTTTAAATATGCATTAGAGTGCCCCAAATGACTCGACATTTGAAAAAGTTATGCGCCGGAGGCTTAAATTGATCCTAGGCCTAGTACAAAGTCTCATGCCAAATTTGGGCCTGATCGGATCATGGGAAGGGGTCGCTCAATGAACTTAAAGTTTTTATGGGATTATGAGACATTTTGTTCGGGAGTTAGGCCGATGACATAGTAAGAGCGATACGATGCGAATTGGCGAACGCGGCCAATGCGAACTCAAGCGGCGGAACAAAATCGCAGCGTTGAGTATCAGGTTTAAGCGATTCACATACATTTCCATCAAAAGTGGTTCGCCGCATTGAATCGCATTCGCCGGTTCGCATCGCATCGCACTCACTATGTCAACGGCCTTACTGTTACTTTGGTTCCCTTCGGCCGATTTCTTTTGAAAACGGGTTTTCTTAAAGTCTAAACTATGGCAAATATTTCATGCTTAGACTTTTCGATTCCAGTTAAGACACAAAAGTTCTTAAGCTTCAAAAAATATATATCTTTTTTAAGGGTGACGTTCATCACGATTAATGAGAGACATTGCTTCGAACATTTTGACGCAGCATTAACAGTGATGAATATCACCCTGAAAAAAGTTACCCCATTTTTGAAGTTTAATAACTTTTTTATCGTAAGTCAAATTGAAATGCAGTCTTCGGATAAAATATTTGTCATAGTAAAATGCTTTAAGCAAACCCGTTTTCAAAATAAATCAACCGAAGATGGCCAAAGTTATTCATGAAAAATTGGATTTACATGTTCCTCCCGAACAAAATGTCTCATTATCCCATAAAAACTTTAAGTTCGTTGAGCGACCCCTTCCCGTGATCCGATCTGGCCCAAATTTGGCATGAGACCTTGTACTAGGCCTAAAATCAATCTAAGCCTGCAGCGCGTAACATTTCACAAGCTTGAAATTTCTCATACAAATTTGGAGGTCCAATATGCATGCTACATATATTTTTCTGGCCTTTTTACAGTTGATTCGGATTTAAATCTCGAAATCGATCCAAAGTCATTGGATACGGCTAAACCTATCTCCGAGGGACCGTTGTCATTAGTACTAGCATGTGCTAGGGCAAACTTAGGCGTAACTGGTGGTAAAGTAGCGTACGAGGTTCTTCTCACGGCATATAACGAAACACGCAAAGTGACAGATGAACCGATCACCTCAGATTTCCGTGTCGGTTGGTCTATTGGCGATGCAAATCTGCAGCTGGGCGAAGATAAGCATTCTTTCGCATATATCAGTACAGGATTCAAAGCTGCTGATAGCAAATTTTCGGAATACGGTTCGGCATATAAATTAAACGATGTCGTTGGTGTATATCTGGATTTGGAATCCAATCCATGCAAGATAGAATTCACTCTAAACAGTACTAACCAGGGTACTGCCTTTGAGTTCGATCGTTCAGAACTGGAAGGTAAAGCGTTATTCCCGCATATATGCAGCCGCAACATTGCTTACAAGGTGAACTTTGGTCAGTTAGAACGAAGTTTACTGAATGATAGAGCTAAACCGAAAAAAACGCAAGGAAACGAGAAAAAAACAGATGAAGTGAAGAAAGAAGAAAAGTCTGAAACTGCCGATGCAAAAGATGAAACATGTGAACAAACAAACGATGCAACAGTAAATAGATTGTAACACAAGAAATTATATACAGATTGAACTTTAATTTTCGTCTATTTTCAGAAACCTCAGGAGGAACAAGAAAGCAAAATAGATGATTTAAATTCGAAGGAACCTAAGCCGGAAGAGCCAGAAAAAGAACAATCAGAGGCAAAAGAAGATGAACCCGAAGCGCAAGAACCAATGTTCATTAATGCCGAATACAGTTATATCGGAGAATCTCCTAAATCGAATATAGTATCGGGTGTTAGTCGTCCAGAAAATCGCAGCGATTGTGAGGTACCTACTTTTTTTGTGTTTATGGAATCGATTTTATCATTAAATCACACTTGAAAAAAAAAACACCAACAAAGTTTTGTCATAAATGTTGTACCATAAAACTTACTCCATGTTTCATTTTCTAGGTCATTTTCATGATCGGTCTGCCAGCAAGCGGCAAAACCACTTGGGTGGAAAACTATCTCAAACAAAATTCTGACCGTCGATATACCGTTTTGAGCGTAGATACACTATTGGACCGCATGAAAGTAAGATATTGGATTTTCGGTTATGATTTGTATTTTGATTGAGTTTTTTTAATACAATAGGTGCTTGGTGAACCGCGATTGCCCTCAAATTCCAGCAAGTGGTCACGATTGGTAAACCAGTTGGGAAAAATTTTAGATAAACTGGACGAAATTGCCACCAAAAGACGACGGAATTTCATACTCGATCAAGTAAGCTTTCTAAGCGATAGGATTTTTCCCGGTTTTTGAATTTTTATATTTTCATTATTCAGACGAACGTATTCTTGGCTGAACAACGTCGCAAACTAAGAGGATTCGGCGGATTTTCGGCACGTAAAGCTGTTGTTGTTGTTCCTGAAGAGGAAGAATATAAAAGGCGTTTGAAACTTAAGAAAGACAAATTTGGTGACGAGGTACAAGAGAGCCATTTCAACACCATGAAAGGTTTGTTATTATTTTGACGATTGTGAAGAAAATCAAAAATGAAATAATTTTGTGTCTTGTAGCATTTTTCCACATTCCTACTTCCGAAGCTGGTTGGTTTACCGAAATACAATACGCTGCCCAAAATGAAACTCAAACGCAGGAAACTCTGAAAAAACTAAAAGAAATCGGTCGCAAAATGCATCAGAATCAACAACAACAACGCATGGGTGGAGGATACAATCAGCGATGGAACCAAAATCAGGGAGGTTATCGAAATAACCGTTACGGCGGCAACAACTACCATCAACAACAGCAGGGAGGATTCAACCAGCAGCAGCGCTACAATTCGCAGCAGTATTCTCAAAACAGAAATTTCCGACCGGGTAACGGTTACGGGAGACGCGATGCGCAGGGTGGTTTTGGCGGAAATTCTCGCTACGGCAACAATAACAACGATTGGACTCGAGGGTATGTACCTAACGTGTTTTTTTAGTAATTTTTCAAATCAGCAATTGAATATTTGGATACAAATATCTGATTTTTTTAACCCAGATACAACAATCGTTTCAACAATCGAGGTTATCAAGGAAATCAGAATCGGCGGTTCGATGGAAACCGAGGTAAGTGTGTCTATATTAAAGTTTCCGTTAAGTGTTAATGGCAACTGAAATCTAATACTGAATATTTGCAACTTTATACACATTTTAGGATATAACAGTGGATGGAATCAACAGAATTCAAACAACTGGAGCTACGATACCCAAATTGATGATACTCAGCAATGGTACTCTTGGTGGCAGGTAAATATACATATATTAAGTTAATTTAGTATCTCATTATTTCGCCCTATTTTTATGTTTGTAGTCAAACCTAAAAAATTTATTGCAGCAGGGAAACGGTGGAAATGACCACAGCGCGCAGCAAGCTAATATGGAACAGTATTGGTCTCAATACGCACAGCAGCATAATTACGGAAACTATCAGCAATCGAAGTCGCATGGATCTCATGGTGCTTCAGCCAAAAAATAAGTATCCAATGACTACGAACATCTATAGCAATAAGTTACGTTAAAAGCACCAACCCTTTTCCACTCATAATCAACACAGTTTGCAAACAAAAAGTCACACAATGCTCTAGGATTTTTTTGTTACGTTCAGTTTTCTTTTTATTCATTCTATTTTTCTTTTTTTTTTATTCATTGACCACCAGAACTAGAATACGAATTCTTGTGTAGATCTATGCAGCGAAAGTTTACTAAATGTGAGAAGTACAACTGTTTCCGGTTAGGAAAAATTCTAACATATAACACATAATTATATATCTAGATTTTAGCATCGAGGAACGAGTGCTACCTGCAGTGTTAGGTAATTGTCACTTCTAAAAGAATTTGTGCTCCCATTTGTCTGTGCTGGTGAAGTATTTTTAGTAGCTGTTAACTTAAATTATCGATTGACTTCTTTAGTTACTGTACTGAGCTAGACGTAGATAAACCCCAAAAAAAGGTCTTTTTACAACACAGCTATGTACTGAGAGATGATGTTAGCTTCTGTTTTATGATTTTTCTCTACCATTGAAAAATTTCAATACGAAACTGCTTGTAAATTTGCGTTTTATTTTTCTAATGATATGCCCCAGCATACAAATTGTAGAATTTAAGCAGCTATAAAAAAACACATCTTGAACGCGTTAATTTTCTACTTAATAAAGCATAACGGTTAAGTAATTGAATGTCAAATCAAACTTTCAGGTTTTGTTTTTTGCTAATTTGTAATTCTAAAAAGATTATGTTCCCATTGTGAATCCCTGCAGTCACGCTCCTGATGAAAGTGTAATGAACAGTAGGGTTAGTCAAATTGAAAATTTTCTCGAATATCTAAACGCCATAAGACTTCAAAACTCCTTGATCAAAATGATCGATGGATTTTTTTTTCGAAAAAAGCAGCAACTTAACACACCCTAATGAAGTTTTATTTTTCACCAATAATTCATTTACAAATTAGCAAAAACAAAATTCGACTTATTATTTTTAATCCGAAATTTCATTTTGAAATCTTTTCACTGAAAGTTTTAAAAAAAATCAATAGATGTGGTACCATCAAGATCAAGCAGCCATTCATCGCCGAGACATCAAAAACTTCCATGAGTATAAAACAAGCTCATTTTAGTTTAAAAAAATATTCTGAGATTTTGAAACGCTAAATTATTTTTACAAGAGTGTATATTGAGTGTTAGGGCGTGAAACACCCTACACCGAAAAAACTCTTCACATGAACGCTACGTGAAAATGTACATGGATTTTTGCCACCATGAAAATCACGTGATACCTACGTGAATTTCAGGTAGCAAACAGAGCTCGCGCAGCAAGCAGAATTCACGTAATTTTCATATGAGTTGTATGTGGGATCAACATAGATCGAATGTGGGTAGGGATTCGTTCTGCTACGTGCAATTCACGTAGATTTTATTGTCATATTAACGTGGGGAGGTTTTTCGGATGTTTTAAATGAAAATGTTTGAATTTCAAAAGTAACTTTTTATTCGACAAAATAATGTAACACTTGCACTTGCATAACATATGCAATTCTAATTTTCACTTTTAAATTGACACTTTTAACAATACACTTTATTCGTTGATCACTAATTCGGAGATATTTTTTTCTTTAGCGATAATTGCTTGACCGTCTCAGCTGCCTCAAATTCGAATCTTGTTGAAAAAAAAGAAAGATGTTAATAGCAACCAAACAACAAAATTCTATTTATTACTTACGAAGTGAATATCAGCTTCTCCAACACTCAAGTTTTTTTCGTCTTTATGCACAAACTGTCGGATCCGCGCCATATTGAGAACTGGTATTCCTTCACACAGATTTTACGTGAATGAGCCGTTCAGGTTTACGTGATCATCACATAAAATGCACCAAATCCCTCTGTACTTGGCTGATCACTGAATTCTCACGTACATCGAATGTGTATTTGTTTTGACAGCACTCAACTATGTGAATTTCACGTAAAGATCAAGTGATTTTTTATTAACTGCTAAGTGCTTCACGTAAACCAGGCAAAAATTCACGTGAAAATCCAGGTAAATTTAACGTTCCTTTTTCGGATGAGTGTATGAAGAAACCCGCTGGGCTCACTGCTGGCAGCTTGTCTGTCAGCCGATCGACGCGAAGCACACGCTCTTTTTTTTAAACTCAAAATTAAGTAGTTTTGGTTCAAAACAGCACTTCAGTGGCATCCCTCAACTTTAAGTTTGTCTGGGCAACAGCAAAACTAAGTTCTGATAGGCATACTCAATACTAAGTTCGGAAGCCGAACTCGAATTTATCCTTTTTTTTCGAGGGTAGCTTATTTTCAGAGAATTAAAGGATGATTGAAATTGGTTGTACCCGGATGTTGCTGTTTCGGTACATTGCATTGCAATTACAGAGCGGTGGAAAGTTTTGACACGCCCGGTCAAAGAAAACTTCCGGATATTACTTCCTACGGGAAGTAAACAACATCCGGAAGTTTCCGGACATTCCAAGCCGCTCACCGTATGATGAAAATGACGGACAGAATTTTACCCTGACACGGTGAACATGCATTCCATTATTAAGTTCCTTCATAGTCTTCCGGTAATTGTTCCGGAACGACCAAATTTTGCGACGTGTTCGTTGGTTGCTGTTCCGGTTCGAACTGAACTCGCTAAGTGTTTTCAGTCCAACGAAGCGAGTTCAATTTTTAGTTTATATGGTTGAACTCAGCTTTGCTCCCTCGCCGAAGAAAAAAAAGGGATCAATTTTGAGTTCGCAGTTCGAACTCCGTTTTGAACCATCGCAAGGAGAAAAAAGGGTACTTAACTTTAAGTTCATAGAATCGAACTACACTGAACAAAATCGGGCTATAAGGTTTATCGAGAATTCTAGTGATTTCGCACTAAAGGAAAATCCAATACTTTTTATCAGTAGACGTATGATTTTATTTAAAGGAAAATCCAATGAATATTATAGAGAGCAAAATTAATAAATTTTATTGTTTAACCTTGTGTAATGAATCGTTCTATCATTGTAATAAAGTATACCTGGTATTTCAAATAATTTTATTCTAATATTTCTCATCATTAATAAATTCACAAATTTTTCTCGATGTTTAACATTTATTGCAGCAAATCTAACTTAAAAAAAATAATTCCAAAAATGGATAATTAAATCTGCACTGCACTTTAACACTTTTTGTTGTACAAATCCATAATGGGATGTTGTTCCTTTACGTGATGCATGTTCATCCGACGCGAAATCCTTATTCATTCCGGGGTGCTGATGACAAACAAACTTGTCGAAAACTTTCCTGTTCTAGATGGAATTTATGACTCCGTTATATCCGCTCCACTCGACATATTCGGATCATTAAACGCATTGATTTTTAAACACGGTACATAAAATTTTACGTTCTTCCAGCGAGGTTATGTTTTCTGAAAAAAAATCCGCATATAGAATTTCAAAAGAAATCTTTCAAAAATATGAATTACCTATGTATGTTAAAGACAGTACTGTGCTCGTACTCGCTGAAATCCGAAGCTGTTTTTCTGTGCTGCTGTCCGGCATTCCAAGCCCAACAATTATTTACCTGTTGGGATAAATTCCAAAATATTAACAAACCAAGCCGTTCAGCCATTACATATTTTCGTCGTTCCACTTACCTCCATAAATTTTTGGCTAATGTCGCGGCGATGAGGTTCAGCTGGTTAAATCCTTTGGCGGAACATTACTGATACCGAAGTACACATAAAATCGTTCTTCTCGGTTTATGTTTCCCGAACAATAATGAAACCTGTTTCTTCTTAACCAACGATTCAGGCACGCTGATATGTATATTAACTTCAAAATGATTAAATGTATAGGAATTTTCTATAAATTTTTCTAGGTATAACAAGTTACTGAAATTCATTGGATTTTTCTATATTTTGTATTGGATTTATTGTTAGCTTCTATCACACACTAAATGTTAAAATTCATTGAATTGACCCTATAAACCTTATAGCCCGATTTTGTTCAGTGTATGTTTTGAACCTCGGTCGTACTTAATTTTGAGTTTAAATAAAGGAGCGTGCAGCGGATAACAACAAACTACAAGAACACATTATCATTGTTATTATTGACCGGACGAGGAGAGTGCATCGTGGTGGATGTTTTGTTTTTTTTAATGCGGAAATCGTTTTTTAAATATTTTAATTTGTCGGCTGTATAAAAAATAGAAAATCTGTGATAATAACGATCTGTGATATATTACCTGTGATATTTACTGTGATCGTCTCACAAGTGCCGTGGAATTTGGTGTTCGTCCAAAAATGAGTGAGCAGGATGCTGCTCCTGATGGAGTAGCATCAATAACACAACCGCCGAGGAGTTCCGAGTCGATAGAAAGAATGGATGACGAGACTGCGGCAACACAACTTGGCAAAGGAGGAAACAATAATGAAGGAACAAGAACCGAACGAACCTACATCAACTATAACTATCAACCGGGAGATTGTCGACCTTACCGAGTAGTTGTGGAAAATACAGACACGGAGAGACGGAAGGTAGTAAATAGGCTACAAATCGGAATCCTATTACATCAAAACGGGTTTGACAAATCAATTGATGACATCAGGAAAACAGGTAAAAACAAGGTGACGGTATATGTTGGGAACATTAAAGATGCGAATAGGCTAGCGAACTGCAAAAATTTACATCTGAAAGGCTACAAAGCGTATGTACCTAAACAGTTTGTAACAGTAACAGGAGTTATTTCTGGAATACCGCTAGAGTTAAAAGATGACGAGGTCAAAAATTTTATTAAGGCAAAGGCAGAAGTTGATTCGGTGTTCAGAATGAATCGCTTCAAAGACAAAAAAAAGGAACCTACATACAAAATGGGTGTAGTTTTTCGTAGCAATATTTTACCAACTGACATAAGTATTTATTCCGTAATCCATAGAGTCCAGCCATACGTTAGAAAACCAGTCATATGTTTTAAATGTCTACGTTACAATCATTTGTCCAAAAACTGTAAAGAGTCTAAAGAAAAATGTTCCAACTGTGCGACAGAGCATCCAGCTGACAATTCATGTAATGTTTTAAAATGTTTGTATTGTGGTAATAGTAATCATAAAACGACTGATAAAGCATGTCCTAGGTGGAAAAAAGAAACGAGTATACAGACAATAATGGCAAAAAAATGTATGACTTACCAGGAAGCCAAACAATATTTTGAAGTTCCTACAGAAAATATTTTTGATATCCTGAGGGTTTCTGAAGAATTTCCGACACCAGCTGAATCATACTCTAGAGTAGCAGCAAGGGGTACAGGTTTCCCTCAACATTTACAACAAAAAAACAATGTATGGAGTCACAACGAAAAAAGGAATAGATCTAGAAAAGAAAACAAAACAAATGAAGAAGCAGAAATGGTACCAGGTGTAGCAAGTCTTTTAGGAATGAACCACAAAGATTTTGCCAAAAAGAGGAAAATGGAAGAAGAGCCTAGTGGTATGGGACTGTTTAACAAGCACAAAACTGGAGAATTAGAAAGGTTGAGAAAGGAAATAGAAGAGTCGGTTAGAAAACAATCACAAGAAGAGTGGAAAAAACTATTAGCAACAGTAAATATGAAACTAGAAACTATAACAAAAACTCATGGTGAAACAGGAGGAGAAATAACAGCATGCATTATGGGTGAACTCAATAGATTAGGTGGTCTGTCAGGAGACAGCTAAAAAGCTAGAATGTTCAAGGTGTTACAAGCAAACATACAAAGCCTTTTGAGGAATAAAAATGAGCTAACTCACGAATTGATTACCCACAATTACGACGCGGTACTACTTTCCGAGATTTGGGTTAAACCGGATCAAATTTCTACAGTAAGGTGGAACATACAAGGCTATCATCGTCTACTAGCCCCCAGAGATGATGGATTTGGAGGTGTAGGGATATACCTGAAAGATGAATTATGTTTCGAAAATATTCAACTGACGAGGTCAGACGATTTTGAAACACTAGGGCTGTTTATAACTAAGATGAAACTTGCCTTAGCAGTAGTTTATATTAACCCAAGAATAACAATAAATAACCTAGAAACATCAATATCAATATTTTACAACGAACTGTCAAAATATGAAAAAGTAGTACAGACCCCGTTCGTTTTTGGCACACGCAGAAAAAAGAAGGGGGGTCGATTCAACAAACCGTTTTGTCATTATATTTAGTTTTTTCAATGCATATTTTTTAATACTGTTCATGAAAAAAACGATTGAAAATAATTACAAAATTTTATTATTTGTACACACTCATTTTTTATCACTGAAAATCCAAATTTGATTTGTTTTGAAACGAAAAACGAGCTAAATCCATTAATCGTGTATATTGTTGGGGATGAAAAAAAGAAAAAAAAAGTTGATTCCCGAAAAAATGTTGACCCGCGAGCGCGAACATATTGCCGGATGGACGGAGCATTTTTCTTGCGATTGTATTTCGGCCAGCATGCCTTCATGGTAAGTTGCTCACCTTACTTTACCCAACTGTTCTCCCAGACATTATATTTTGGTTTTAACAGTTTCAATATCTTTTTTCATCCCTCTTCTCGGTAATATTCCAGCTGCCGCATCCCTACAGATGGTTCCAGTCAAATTCTAGGTTTCATGCCAATGCCAACGAAGCCCAATGCCCAATATCAGAACAGCGAACGCAGAAATTCCAGCGCGATTGTGTCGGTGCATATGATGACGGGCAACACCGCAAGTAGCCAGGGATCACGAGGGACGGTATAGTCCTTTAAAGATAACAGCATCAAGCGGATGATATGCAGACCGATTGCTGCGTCCGGTCAGCTAGTCACCAGATGCACTGGTCCTCTGCTTAACTAAGAAGATTACGGCAACAATTCGAGCAGGCTTTCCTGCTCTAAGGAAAACCATGATCGTGTGTGAAAGCGATTCCGGCCCTTTTTGCTGCATTAAGGAAGCTAACGAAAGCCGTCCCCAAAGCCAGTTGGAATGGTAATTGATTGAATTTGCCTATTTAATGGTGTGAATAAAGAAAATAATTTATAAATCGTTTCTTGATGTATAAATCCGAAAATTCTTCATATCAACATTTCTTTTTTAATTTGAAATAAAAAAACCCCTCAATGATTTATTTTTCCAATAATAATAATTTTGTAATTCTCAATCTTATTTGATTTTATTGTTTTGACAGAAATTTAGAATCATTTTTAAAAAAGGTGTATTTTAGTTTCAATCAAACGATAAGTTCAAATCGAATCGATGTTTTTTGTCAGTGTTATCAAAAATATATTTGTGCTTTTTCCCAACCAAAATTTTTATTATTTTTGGTCGAAATCTTATTATTTTTAAAATATATTTTTCTGCGTGCAACATTCGATTTTGGCAACATTCGATTTTGGCAACATCCGATTTTGGCACATGTGCCTAAATCGAACGGTTTTTAGAAACAACATTACCTTTGAGTTTTCGTTATAACATGATCAATTTAATATAGACAAATACCATTAATACGGTTGTATGTTCTAAAATGGTGATAAAATGCAACAATAAAAACCAAAGATTTTGAAAAATTTTATAAAGTACTCAAAAATGACAAAAAGATGAAAAATTCAAAAAGTTAAAAAACAAATTCAAACAAAACACTGAATATGACAAAGAACAACTAAAAAATGAAGAAGAATGACAAAAACAGCAAATATGACAAAAGAAAATAAACATTTTAAACAAAACAAGAAAAGTGCAAAATGCATACAAAAAATGATAAAAAAAAATTAAAAATTTAACAAATGGTCGAAAATTGACTAAAAACCACGTTTTTGATAATAATATTTATTATTTTGTACAAATAACCGAAAAACAAGATAAGAAAAAAAACCGTTCGATTTTGGCAACATTCGATTTTGGCAACATAAAATGTACGGGCGTGTTGCCAAAATCGAACGGGGTCTGTATTAGGAGGAGATTTTAATAGTCACAACGTAATATGGGGATGCCAAGACACAAACTCTAAAGGAAAAGTGGTCCATGATGCCATTATAAGTTCAAACTTGATGTTACTGAACACGGGAGTACCCACATTTATACCTCCAGTAAATAATCAAAGACCTAGTGCGATAGATCTTACATTATGCTCGACAAATCTTTTTGATAAAGTTCATTGGAATGTAGCTGAAAAGACGTTTGGAGGGAGTGGTCATTTGATGATTGAAACGTGTTTAGACTTGGTAGTTGAACCAAAACAAAAGTATTATTTTGACAGAAAAAGAATAGTAGAAGAAATATCACAAACTAAACACTGGGAATTCGACAACTTGAAAGATTTGTCGAACCTTACCAAAAATATAAGAAGTAAACATAAAAAAATAAGCAATCACACTCCAAAATACTACTGGAGCTCTGATCTATCCCAATTGTACGAACAGAAACAACACGCTCTGCGAGAATATTATAAATGCAGTAATAGTGAAAATTTGGTACGATGGAAAAAATCCTCAGCAGTATTTTTAAAAGCAAAAAAACAACACATAAAGGATAAGATGATAGAGCTATCTAGTTCTATAGATCCCAGAAATACTCGAGAGAATTGGAAACTAATAAAAAGATTAAAATTTCTCCCGGTAGCCAATCCTAAAAACAATCCGATCGTCAATAATAAAGAAATGGCTACACAATTTCTCATCAAAAACTTCGGACATTCAACTACAGTAGAACCTCTTCAACCGGAAAATAACACAAGAACAAACATAATTAACTTCCAGAATTGGAAAAAATTTCTAAAAAATAAATTACAAACATCATCACCGGGAACCGATAACATTGACTACGGTGTATTGAAAAATTTAGACTTACCATCCATAACGAAAACTATTGATTTACTTAATGAAATGTGGAGAAAAGCTATGTTAGACGAACACCTGAAAGAAATAAAAATAATCCCAATTCTTAAACCAAACAAACCACCCAATGAAGTTAGCTCTAGCCGACCTATTTCACTTCTACCAACCCTAGTTAAAATGTTAAATGCAGCTGTCCTTGAAGACGTACAGGAAACGTGCAAAATTAACAATGTTCTTCCAGATCTTTCCTTCGGATTCCGTAAAGGAATGTCCACAGAGCATTGTTTAACCTTCGCAACAAATCTGATCAAAGCCGCAAGAAGAGATAAGTTCACAATCATCGGTGTTTTCTTTGATTTTTCAAATGCGTTCAATACCGTGGATGTGAAAAAACTCTACGAAATAATGATAAACAATGGTTTCAGAAAAGATACATGTACATGGATTTACAATTTCCTTATTAACCGGAAAACATTAGTTTACACTGAACAAGGAACTGTCAGTCAAAAAATCTCTACTGGAGTACCACAAGGAGACGTAATGTCACCTGTACTGTTCAATATATACACTGCCTCATTACACAATACAAACCTTGATCCTGAAGTAACAACTTTACAGTTTGCCGACGATTTTTTCAAAATCGTCAAAGCAAAGTCTTTGGATTCAGCCACGAAAAAAATGCAAGCAGAGATAAATCAGTTTGTAGAAAAAGCTACAGAGTTGGGTTTACTACTTAATAGCACGAAAACTAAAGCAATGCTATTTAAAGATAGTGACAAAAAACTCCAACTGACGATGGCAGGTGAAAATTTAGAAACAGTCAGAAGTTACAAGTACTTGGGAATAACCCTTGATCAGATGCTTAGATATGGTACACACATCAAAACGATAAAACAAAACATACTGGATAAACAAAACATGCTTGGTAAAGTACCTCGTTTCTGCCGGCTAAAGTCCTCTGATTGCTATCCTTCCAGGTGTAATTATGATGTCCAAAACGGTAAGTATCTCTTTCTTTTCAGGTTCGATGGTTATTCCCAGGATGGTAAGTGTAGTTTCTTCTTCAGCGTGTAAATCAATTCACAGGTAAGTTCTCATTCTTCATATATTTCACGAAAGAAACACTGATATTAACTTAGATTACACTTATATTACTTAAATTAATTAAACTTTAACGATTTGATCACAATAATAACAACGATAGAAGAACGTAAATTGGTTTGTTTATAAGTGACGTCTTCGACTGCCAGCAACAGAAAAGTCACACGTTTCTTCCCAAAGGGTCTTTTATAGACGGCCTGGCGGAAACTGCCTTTCGCAGTTTGATCGCTGCTAACGCGCCCCAATATGACAGCAAGCCTCATCGTCCAAACTTCACACTCCTAGTATTTCTCAAAACCAGATAGCGCCACATCACCCAAATTCGTGTATCGCGAACATACTGGCCCCTTCAGAAATACTTTTTCTGACAGCATCCATATGAGTTCGTCCGTTGGAGCGTGTACTTGACGATGGCCCTTTCTCGTTGAGCGTGAAGACAATGTTTACATTGCATCGTACAGTCGTGAAGTCGTGTTGAATTGTTGGTAGGTAGGTGTTCGTATTCACTGTAATAAAGTGCCTTGAAATTTTGTGAAACCGTTGCTATCGGGAATCGAGTGGGGTGGAACTACGGTGAACGGCAGCTCAATCCAGTTGAGCAGGAACGTACAAAACAAGTAAGTGGTAGAAAGTGCTTGTGCGATGAAAAGTCGGTCGGTTGTGTCGTGAATCCTGGAATAATTAAGACCCGGTAGCGGTTTTTTGGTGTTTAAGTTGCATTGGACAGGAACTCACCTGATCCAAGCCAAACTAGGCCTTGGAAATTATAGTTTACTGCTGCAGTCGGGATCAGGTTGAATTCCTTCGAAAATTTTTTCTGGTGTTGATTGTTCGGCTCCTGCTGTTGGTTTTGATTCATCAGGCGTTGATGCAATCGGCAACAGACAAATTTTAGCCACCGGTCTTGTGCAGTAGCCCTTAGGAGTCTGGAGAGTGACCACCCTGGTGATGCCATCTTTTCCCGGATGAATTTCTGCTACCCTAGCAGTCGGCCAGCGAATCGGAGGAGTTGCATCGTCCTTGAGAAGCACCAATTGATTTTGTTGTATCGACACAGGTGAGTTGCACCATCTAGCCCTTGGTTCTAACGTAGCTAAATATTCCAGGTGCCACCTCCGCCAAATATCTTGGAACAATTTTTGTGTTTGCTGCCACTTTCGGAGATAGTTGAACGGAACTTCAGCATGATTTTCATCCGGAACAGATTTAAGAGCAGTGCCGACCAAAAAGTGTCCCGGTGTAAGTGGTTCATAGTCGGTAGGATCATCGCTAAGAGGAACAATTGGCCGAGAGTTCAAACAGCATTCTATTTGACACAATAAGGTGTCCATGTCATCGTACGCTAGCGGACGATCGCGGACCACGCGCAAAAAATGCTTTTGAGCTGAATTAATTGCTGATTCCCACAGCCCTCCAAAATGGGATGCCCTCGGAGGATTGAAGTGCCAGCGGATGTTCAAATCAGTACATTCGGCTGCTACCGTGTTGGTGTATTCTGGATTCTTGAGCAACCGTTTTAGCTCATTTCTTGCCCCAAGGAAATTTCTACCGTTATCACTGTACATGTCGGAGGGTGGACCCCGACGAGAAACAAAGCGTCTCAAGGCTTGAAGAAATTTTGCTGTTGTCAAATCGAATACAAGCTCGATGTGGACAGCTTTTGTGCTGAAGCACACGAAGATTGCTACGAACGCTTTGGTTGGGGCTGCGCGACGTTGGGGAGGCTTAAGCAGAATCGGGCCCCAGTAGTCGACGCCTGTTTTCGTGAATGGTCGGGTGGCAGTTATGCGCTCCCTTGGTAGCTCGGCCATAAATTGTTCCACCAATTTAGGGCGAGCTCGGACGCAAATAACGCAGCGGTGGACGACAGTTTTGGCCAGATTCCTGGCCCCTATGATCCAGTACCGGAGGCGCAGGATTCCCAGAAGCAATTGCGGTGCTGCATGCAAATGTCTCTCATGGTAGCATTCGACGAGCAAGATGGAGAAGCGATGCTGATAAGGGAGTAGAATTTGATGCTTGGCGTCGTAGGTCAACGATGATCTGTCGATGCGCCCTCCTATGCGCATGAGGTGGCTGGAATCCAAAAACGGAGTGAACCATCTCAGTCGAGATTTGACGGGAGTTGGTTTTGATGCTTCAAGGGCTGCGACGTAGTCGGAGAACTCCTGGGCTTGTACTAACCGGATGAGGACATGCTCAGCATCGCGAATTTCGTCCGAAGTGAGGAATGGCTGGAATGTTCGGGAGTTCCGTGGACTCCGACGAGTTAGAGAAAAGCGCAGGCAAAACGCTGTTACGCGCAGCATGGTTTGAAATTTGGAAAACCGTGCCACATAAGCGTCAATGAATGTAGGTTCGATTGTGGCTGTTAAAACTGTGGATTTTGCTGTTCGATACTCCAATTGGGTATCGAAGGTGTGATTCGATGATGATGCTGGCCAAAAACTTTGGTCTGATCGGAGCCATTCAGGACCTTGCCACCACAAGTCACAAGCGAGAAGCGTATCTGCATCAATGCCTCGAGATATGTGGTCAGCTGGATTCTGCTGACCGGCTACGTGATTCCAGGTCGATCCTTCAGTTGCGAGTTGAATCTTGGAAACCCGGTTAGCAACGAATGTGGTCCAATTGGATGGAGTTGACCTTAGCCAGGCTAGAACGGTAGTGGAATCGACCCAGAAAAAGGTTGGAAAAGTTTTCCCAAAGGCGAAGGAGATCTTTTTGCTCAGTTGGGCAGCCTCGAGTGCTCCGCAGAGCTCCAGTCGGGGTATGCTGCGCTTTTTTAAGGGAGCCACTTTTGATTTTGCGGTTAGCAGACCAACTGCAATGTTGCCTGCTGTGTCGGTCGACCGAAAATAAGCGCACGCACCGTAAGCTTGCTCGGAAGCATCAGAGAACAAGTGCAATTGAACAGTTTCGAAATTTGATACTACGATACAACGTGGAATTCGTAGCTGGCTAAGGGATGGTAGTTGCGAAGTGTAGTTCTCCCAATAACTTGCGAGAGAGGCAGGCAGTGGCTGGTCCCATCCCCAGGGTTTACCGTCATCCGAATTAAGACTCCACAGAGTCTGCATGAAAATTTTTGCAGTGACGATGACTGGACCGACCAAACCCAAGGGATCGAATAGCTGAGCGATCTGTGAAAGGGCTATTCGTTTGCTCATTACCGTGTTGTGGGGTTCATCAGGTACCTGGATTCGAAAACGTAAATTGTCCGTCGATGGTTCCCAGTGCAACCCGAGAGTTTTGATACATTGATCAGCCGCCAACTCGACTGAAGATTGAAGAGCACGTCTTTCCGGAGAGATGCCGTCAAGAACTGCTTCGACATTCGATGCGAATTTCCGGAATTCAAAACCTCCACGTTTGCACAGTTGATCCAGTTGATTTCGAATTTTAGTAACTTCATCAGGAGAGCTTCCGCTGGTTACCAAATCGTCCACGTACACGTCCTTCCTCAAAACCTTTGAGCCTTCCGGGAAATGCAGTTTTTCATCGTCGGCAAGTTGCTGAAGTGTTCTGGTAGCAAGGAAAGGTGCACTAGCAGTGCCATAGGTGACAGTTTTTAGCTCGAATGTGCCGATGGATTTGTCGGGAGAATTTCGCCAGAGAATTCGTTGGAGCGGAGTATCTCGTTCGTCAACCAGGATTTGGCGGTACATTTGTTTGATGTCAGCGATCAGTAACACTGGGTTGATTCGGGTTCTCAATATTATGGCTCGTAGATCATCCTGTATAACTGGCCCGACCATAAGCGCGTCATTGAGGGATTTTCCTGTCGAGGACTTGCAAGACGCGTCAAACACGACTCGCACCTTGGTAGTGGCGCTGTCAGCACGAATCACGGCATGATGAGGCAGATAGTATTGTGGATTGGAGTGCAAAACTTCGTCTACACGCCGCATGTGTCCAAGGGCTAGGTATTCCGCCATGAAGTCCTGATATTGAGACCGTAGATCACTATTCTGTTGCAAGCGAGCCTCAAGCATGTGGAACCGACGAAGGGCAATGCTGCGATTGTCACCAATTCTGGAATCGGCCTCTTTCAAAGGAAGTCGTACTATGTATCGGCCTTCCGAATTACGTCGAACTGTTCGGCGGAAGTGATTTTCGCAGGCAGCCTCTTCAACCGACAAACAGGAAGCTGAATCGTCTTCTTCGATGACCCAAAAACGTTGCATTAAGCGGTACACGTCTGCGACAGTTGCGACATTGGAGGCTACGGTGCTAACATTATTGAAATTCGATACCTTTCCGGATACTACCCAACCAAGAACGGAATTCACTAGAGTAGGAAGAGAATCTCCGAGAGGTACTCTTCCGGAAGTTTTGAATAGTTCGAAAAAGATATCGGCCCCCAGAACGACATCGATATGATGGCTTTCGTAGAAAACTGGGTCCGCTAATCGAATTCCCTTTGGCACGTTCCATTTGGAAATATTTAATGTCGTGGATGGTAAGTTCAGGGTAAGTTTTGGTAACACAAACAGTTCGACAACAGTAGAGAATTCTGTAATTCGGGAATGCACGGTGGCCCGAAGTTTACAGCGAGCTTGAACGGATGACTGGCCAATGCCAGAGATCGCCAGATGAACCTTGTTGCGTTGAACCTTGAGTTTTTGAGAGAGTGCTTCGGTGATAAAACTGCACTCGCTTCCAGAGTCGAGAAGTGCTCTAGCTGGATGAGTATTGCCACGATCATCAACAAGATTAATCACGGCCGTTGCGAGAAGTACCTTGTGAGAGCGAAATCCACTGGGAGACCGTTGAACTGCCGCGGACAATGATGAAGAACATTCGTCACCGGTGGGAATGGGATCCTTGGGGGCGTTGAGATCAGTTTTCGATCGGTTAGATTCAGCTTGAACGGAGTCCTGGCTGCAAATTTGGCTATGGTGCTTCCCTCTACATTTACGGCAGGTGTTTTTGGACTGACAGGTTCTGGCTTGATGACCCTTTCGTAGGCAGTTACGACACAGCTGCTGGCGACGCACGAGCTTCTCCTTGTCCTCGGTGGTCATTTTCGAAAACACAGAGCATTGGTAGAGAGGATGATGTTCAGAACAGGCATGGCATTGACGAAACGAAACTTGAGTGGCCCCATTGCTGACAACTGCCGCTCGATATACTGGTTTTTTCGACGCAGGGATGGACGGAGTGTCCAGATTAACATTGCTGACGCTCTGCAGAACCGTAACCCTTCTTTGGAGAAACAAGACCAAATCCGGAAACGTGGTTGCTTCATGAGTTGATGCAAATTCTTCCCAATCTCTTCGTGTTTTAGCATCAAGTCGAATACTCAGCATGCGAATAAGAAGAACATCCCAATACTCAGTTCGTTCACCCAGTTGCTTCAGAATTCGGACGTTGGCTTCGAATTTTTCTACTAGGGAATGAAGATCGGTTGCTGATTCTCGCTTCAATGGCGTAAACTCAAAAAGGGAATCGATGTACGCTTGCTTGAGACGTGATGGATTTTGGAAGTGTTCCACGAGCAGATTCCAGGCAACAGGATAGTTGTTAGCGCTGAGCCCGATTGTTTGAATGAGCTTTAGTGCATCTCCAGCCAGGGAGGATCGCAAATAGTAAAACTTTTGTATGTTAGACAATTCACTGGAAGAATGCACTAAAGAAATGAACAGGTCGTGGAAGTTAAGCCAATGCTCGAGCGTTCCGTTGAATACGGGCAGTTTAACGTCGGGTAGTCGAATTTGAGACGACGCAGGGAAGTGCGCACTGGACTGAGAAGATTGGATGCATGGTGCCGAGTTATTTTTATTGACGGAAAGCAAAAATCCTTTGACACGGTAATATTCCGTTTCAAATTGAGCACGCTGCTTGAGTTGAAGATCGATGACTTCCGGATCGTCAACTTCAGCGGCCTCCAACTCAGCCTGAGTTTTGCAGAAGTCCGCCCATAGGACTCCGAGATTCTCCAGCCGAACCGGAACTTCAATAGACTGGGTATCTTCTCGGAAATTATCGACGAACACCCTTATTAGGCTGAAGGATGTTTCAATGCTGCGTAATCTTAACTTGAGCGACTTGATTCTGCGCTCGGCGGCCATCGTGCAGGGTTATCTTTTAAAGGCAATTTCGTGCCTTGTATTAAATTTTTTTTCCAGGAACTTCTCCAACAGGATTGATGAAGGAAAGATTTCCGACAACGTGGTAAGAAACAAAAACTCCTCGCAGGAATGGTAAGGTTACGAACGCTCGGAGTTCGACGAGCATCCGGTTCGAAGGACCATATGGTAAAGTACCTCGTTTCTGCCGGCTAAAGTCCTCTGATTGCTATCCTTCCAGGTGTAATTATGATGTCCAAAACGGTAAGTATCTCTTTCTTTTCAGGTTCGATGGTTATTCCCAGGATGGTAAGTGTAGTTTCTTCTTCAGCGTGTAAATCAATTCACAGGTAAGTTCTCATTCTTCATATATTTCACGAAAGAAACACTGATATTAACTTAGATTACACTTATATTACTTAAATTAATTAAACTTTAACGATTTGATCACAATAATAACAACGATAGAAGAACGTAAATTGGTTTGTTTATAAGTGACGTCTTCGACTGCCAGCAACAGAAAAGTCACACGTTTCTTCCCAAAGGGTCTTTTATAGACGGCCTGGCGGAAACTGCCTTTCGCAGTTTGATCGCTGCTAACGCGCCCCAATATGACAGCAAGCCTCATCGTCCAAACTTCACACTCCTAGTATTTCTCAAAACCAGATAGCGCCACATCACCCAAATTCGTGTATCGCGAACAATGCTGAAGATTATTAGTGGAATCAGATGTGGTGGTACACCAAAAGTAATGATGCTTTACCATAAAGCCTTGTATGGTAATTTTTTGAATTACGGGGCTGTTGTTTACGGGGCATCAGCTAAAAAATACTGTGATATGCTAGAAGTTACAAACAGACAATGTTTACGTACACACTATTAAATTTTTGATGTAAATTTATGTCAAATTGGATGCACAAAACTGAAGCATCACATTTGACATAAAATTAGATCTTGTAATTTAAAGTCGTGTAATTTTGAAAGACAGAAACGCTTGAAGCCATAAATTCCAGCGGATACATTCGACGTAATATTATGTCATTAATGATGTAAATTTAAATCGAATTCGACGCACAAAAGTGAAGCGTCGTTTTTGTCATAATATTAGATCTTCATAGATATAACATTATATCGGGTGAATTTCGGATGAGATAAAATTTCAAAAGACATGATATTCGTGAACAAAAATTTTATTTACAGTTTCAAAAATTGCTATAATACAAGGCTAGTTCATTTTTTTTTTCAAAAAAAAAAGGTTCTGCTTTCTACAACACAAAACATTTGACAATAATGGCTTGCTTCAAAATTAGATTCACCCAAATCATGTAAGCATTTTATCATCAATTGGATACAAAGGGTGATAGATACAAAACCTTAGCTCTAGCTCAATAAAATTTTATGAAATATTGATTATTTAAAACCAAGTACTATGAATAAAAGTTATCCTTTTCTGGCCATCATATTTACGTGATTTATGTAACGTCCTATTCAGGCTCAATCAATACAGACAAACTTGCAACATGATCAATTTAATCGAGAACTATACGCAATGCTTGGTTTTACAATCAGTTTAATCAAAATTATTAATCAACTTGATCAAAAGACATCACAAACAAAGAAAAACAGTTATGCTAAAACAATGATTGTTGAAACATGTTTATTTTAACTATTAGATTTCGTTGAATAATTTTTTAGTTAAATTATCTCCTAATTAAAATTCTGCTTGATTCATGAAGAGCTTATATAAAATTTAAAAAAAAATGATAAATTGAACTTCTCACAACATTGATTTGAAACATTTTTTCTTTAGCTGTTCATGATCCATTATAATTGAGTAGGACACCAATGAAGAAATGAATACTTACGCACATTCTCTCAGGTTAGGCCTAAGAATCTCCTCAGTAAGTCTCAATAGCCTGCCAGATAAGCAACATCGATGACTCAGTCGCGGAAGGTATCCCGATGGGTGATCTTCCGTTGCAAACTAAATTGCACAATTATGTGCGCGACATTTCAGGAACTGCCATGATGAAGAAGGATGGCGACATTGATTTCGTAGCAGGAAAGCTGTGCGCGATTATAGGCTTCATATTTCCTCGTTCGTGCATGTTGAGCAGAATATCACCGATCTGAAAATTAGAACAAAATACTTTCAACTTTATATAATCCACGCTTATTAAGCTGTCAATTATTTACTATTTGAAGAAAGTCTTCTCTAATACAATAAAGTAACTAACAGTTGTTTTATTTAGAGATAGCCTTAAATGGCCAATTGATACCATAAACTTTTGCATCCGATTCATCTGATTTTTTTTGGGTGTATGCGTTATACAAGAAAAATCATCGTCAATTGTTCTTACCTGATAATTATTTTATGAACGACATTCTAACGGATCCCTACACGGGCCATTGATTGAAAATGTGAAGACTACCACGCATCTGTACAAGATGATGTTGCTGTCTGGTAGTTGCTGTCGCACTTTTGGTGTTATTGTGCTGAAATTGTTGAGAGTTTGCTTTTAGTTATTTAAATGATTAGTTATATTTATTCTCACCTGGTTTCGTGCTATGACCCTTAAATGCACCAGCGGATTCCCATCGACTTTCGACCACTTGCATCAATCCGACAATAAATTACCATCCATCTTGTTAGTTTGCAGCTCCTAGATGGCATTTGTCAGCTGTTTCTTGGCTTCGGCAATAATCTTAGATAAAAGTTCGTGAGTAGTGGGGCCCTCAACGAATCAGATGGTCGATGAAACCAGCGGGTCAGTGAGCTCATTTATGAATGCGTAAAATCGGTATCAGGTTTGTTAAATGTCGGTTCCAAACACTACCCTTGGATTCCATCGTTATCCGGCTGGTTGATCCCCATCAAGATGCTGATGCATTCCGACTTAAGTAAAAAAATGGGAAAGTTATAAAAGATTTATCAATAAGGATGAAGTCCACTTACCGATTCTTGATTTCCTTATCGGTGCTGGTTTATTATGGTCACTCGTTTTCTGTATCTGTTGCTTGAGGGTTTTGTTTGCTGGAGAGTACCGCAGTAATCCATTAGGCTGCGAAAGCCGTCGAGTTTGTTGAGCAGCTCCGGATGCTTCTTCGGTCTCTTCGGAAATGTTTTTTTCACACTTCTTCCAGCAGACGGGGCACTTTTTCAGGGTGGCACTGTTTAGCCGCTGCTGCAGGTCGGAAGTATTGACACCTTTGTTGTCCTCAGAATCTGCGCTATTGACCGGTGATAATTTCGATCTAGTATGCAGCTTCTACCCGATGGAAACCGGCCGTCACGACGACTTTTACCATTTAATGGAGCAACTGCCCGAGTTTCTCGGTAGCACAACACAAAAAATCGAAACGAAACGAAACAAAACAAAACAAATGCAAAATTACTTTTGACGTTTCTCTTTGTGATGCTCACCCGGGAGGCCAGGCGCACGTTATTTTTTAATGTGAAATTGAGAAATAAGACGAAACTAATTTTTTTTTCCATTAAAGTGAAAATACATTAAGTTATTCAGTCATTGGCCAAAATTTCAAACGCTTGCAGAATGTTTATTTTTTTGAGCTCTTACGTGTGGCGCTCATAATTTTTTATCTTTTGCAACATAAATTTACATTTTCTGTGACTTAATTTTCTGTCCAGGATTGAATTTTACTTTTCTGGTAGAGCGGATGTGTTTTTAAATTGAAATTGTTGTAAAATTAGATCTTTTCATAATTAAAACATAAAAATTTTAGGTCTTTAAGCGTTTCTGTCACATTTAAATTTATAAAATTTTTGGTGTGTATAGCTACAGGATGCACGAAAACTACACCCATCAACACATTAGCTGCTATAGCTGGAGAAGAACCTTTGTCAATAAAAAGAGATTATTTACACGCAGCGAAAAGTAGTACCATTGAGATAAAAAAAATACATCTTCGATTCAAAAACCACGTGTACATTGAAACAAAATCCATTTCCCTTGATTCAAGTAAATTTTATATTGAACCGAAATTTTTTTCCATTAAACCAATGTTCCAAATTTTTGGATCAAAGTATTTAATTTGAGTTTAAAGAATTTTTTTTTTGACTCAGAATCAATGTGAAAATTCATTGATTTAGATGAATTTTCTTTTGAATCAAAGTATTTTTTCGTCAAACAGTCGACATCTTCAGTAGCTTCTTTTTGGTGAACGGGACGGCAAGAAGGTTTGCCGCGCAACAGCCAGACAGCACCGGAAACACAAGATCCGGCGTAGGAAAGTCTTGGCAGCTTTAAGAGGGCAGACGATAGTGACTCCTAGGTAAGTCTTTCAAAATCAATTTAATTTCAAATAAACAAACCTAACAAACTTTTTCAGGGCAACCATTCATCCAACTAATTCCTTCCGATCCGGTCCAAGGAGAAATCTGGCGCCGAAACCCTTCATGAGTTGTTCGAAAGGAACTGTCGCCAACAAACATCGTTCAGTAAGTACTTTCCATGCAATTTTAATTTTTAATTGTTAGCATTATTTAGCTTAATATCGTTTTTTGTGAGCTTCATAACAAGAGAAGCATTTTTGTCATAACTTCGTATTATGTGCGCTATGTAAAAATTTAATGTGTACATTTTGTTCTTCTCTTTATTTACAGATGTACCGGTTCAAAACTTAAATCATAGGGAAAATCGATAATGTGAATGTGATAATGTAATCTAAATAAATAAAATGTTGTAAACCATAATTGATTTCTTTTTTTTCCAATTGGAAGAAAATTAATATGTAGTACTAGAATTATTAAAACAAAAAGTAGAATTGAAGAACAAATGCTTTTAAATTGAAACCCAAATACCGTTGGAACAAACGAAAAGTTCATAAAATTAAACGAAAAGACTTTTGAATCAAAAGCATTTTGTTTTTCGAATCAAAGAAAAAGTTTTGATTCAAAGGAAAGCATTTCTTCGAAACAAAAGAAAATGTTTTTGAATCGAAGGAATTTTTATTTGTCCCAAAATCAAAGGAAAAAATCCTTTGTTTTTGCGGCACTTTCCTTTGAAACTAATTTCTATTTTTCTGCGTGTAGCCAAAAAACGTATAGCCTTACACATACACCGGAATGACTTAATAGCTCAGCAATTACATTCGTTAGACCTGTCAAATATACACAAAGAAACTCAATATAGAAAGAATAACCTGCAAAATGTACAAAAATTCCAAATGATATACACTGAAACAAAACCTGATATAGAAATTAATGTCAAAGTTGAAGAACAAATTATAGGTTCAGGAATGAAAAAGAAAGAAACATCTCCGGTTGTTCTGAAGAAAATCGCACAAGAAATGATAAACAACCAATACGGCCATTTAGATCATTGGTACACAGATGCTTCGAAAAAAACTAATCAATGTGGAATAGGAATTTACGATGCGTCCTCCGGAAACAGTTTGAGCATGGGTTTAGCCAATGATGTTAACATTGCAACAGCTGAATTATTAGCAATAAGAGTAGCGCTGGAACAAGCAGAAAACAACACAAACATTGGAGTAGTTATCTTCACTGATTCACAAACAGCCTGTAAAATTATCAAAAAAGACCTTAAACAACACAAATTTGATCAAATCACTCACGACATATGTAAACTTGCCACAACAAAAAGAGCCACAATTCAATGGATCCCCTCCCATGTTGGGATAGAGGGAAATGAACACGCAGATTTACTAGCAAGGAAAGGACTAGAGGAACCGATACTGCTTGAAAATAAACTACGACTAGATGATGCGTACAGGAGATTTAAATATGAATCTTGGGAATATACAAACTCCTGGTATAAATATATGGCTGTTCATGAGAAAAAAGGAATGAAGTATTATGAATTCCAATCGAATTTCAGTAGGAAACCATGGTATTGGAATATAGACCTCAGCAATATACAAATCCGAATGCTTAACCGACTAATTAGTGGACACGATTATTCACCATACTATTTGGGAATGATGAAAATTCGAGATACGAAACTCTGCGAATTATGCCAAACGAATTTCACCACAGAACATGCTCTCCTGCACTGCGTGCAATTCAATCACATTAGAAACCACTATGATTGGGATCGTTTTTCCAATCTGATCGAATTGATTCAGAATTTCGAAGAAAATAAACTGAAAGAAATACTCAGTTTTTTGGAAAAAGCAAGAATGAAGATTTGAAAAACTCTAAGACGACAAATCGAAAAGGAAAAATATTCACATTAAGGAACACCCTAAGCTGAAAAAGCAACACCAATACGAAAAGTGGCGGTATAGAGTATCAAACTCTCGGCCAAGATGTCAAAATTATACATACATACATACATACATACATACATTGTTATTATTAGAATCGAGTATCGTGGCCGTATATTTTAACACGTTAGTAAAGTCAGTTTTAATTCGTTAGTCGTTCGCGTTTTATTATGTTTGTGTCCGTAACGTCCCGGAATACAACAGTGGCGACGAGTCGGTCGTAATTATTCGCGACATCCGCTGTGTTCGATCGCGAAATTACGTCACCCACGCGAAAACGACGTCGGTGCGAGACGAGTGAGATGGATTCGGGTGAACGTAACCTCACTCCGGATCGACCCGCTGGTGCTAGTGGAACCATCAACGGTCTTCCCATTGGACAGCAGCTCCAACCAGCCGGAATGCAGCAGAATTTTCTCCGTGCTACACAATTCGGTCAGCAGCTACCGAATCCGGGACTCGCAACGCAGTTCCTCGGGCAGCAGCAGCAGCAGTCTCGCATGCAAGACTCCCCGGCGACCGAAGGCATTTTTTCGCAGCAGTCATCACCTCATCAGCTCTCAGCATCCGATGCGCTCCTCACCCAGCTCCTCCAGCAGCAGCAGGCGTTCACAACACAAATGTTGAACCAGCAGCAGGAGTTTATGCGGCAGCAACAAGAGATGTTTATCCGCACAATGTCATCGATAAACATCCAGGTGCCATCCAATCCCGAAGTGATACTCGATTCACTTTCGCACCACATAAGGGAGTTTCGATACGAGCCAGACCAGAACATCACTTTCGCGGCCTGGTATGCGAGGTACAACGACCTCTTCGAGCAAGACGCTTCCCGGCTCGATAGTGAAGCGAAAGTTCGTTTACTCCTCCGGAAGCTGGGTGCTGCTGAGCATGAAAGGTATGTAAACTTCATACTACCCAGACAACCGAAAGATTTCCTGTTTGAAGACACCGTAAGAAAGCTGGGGATACTATTTGGTGCCACGGAATCCCTCATCAGCAAGCGGTATCGGTGCATGCAGATCGCAAAAAAGTCCACCGAAGATTATATAACGTTTTCTTGCCGTGTAAACAAGAGTTGTGTCGATTTTGAACTGGGAAAGTTGACTGAAGAGCAGTTCAAGTGTTTGTTATTTGTTTGCGGCTTGAAAACGGAATGTGATGCTGAGGTGCGCACTAGACTGCTTGCGAAAATCGAAGATCGGAGCGACGTTACCCTGGAGCAACTATCCGAGGATTGCCAGCGGCTGTTGTGCTTGAAAAAAGACACAGCCATGATAGAAGGAACGTCCGGATCAGCGGTGCAGTTTGTGAAGCGGAGTAATCATCGACAGCAGACTTCTCAAACACCTCCGAAGAGAACAGTGAAATCAAAAAGTGTAAACAAAAACATTCCCCCATCCCCCTGTTGGAAGTGTGGTGCAATGCACTACACTCGTGAGTGCCCTTACAAGGACCACAAGTGTAGTGATTGCGGAAAAAGTGGACACCGAGAAGGTTATTGTGCGACCTCAAAAAGTGAAAAGCCCTATCGAAAACGAAAAACTAACACTTTTCGGGCAAGAACACTCAGTGTAAACACAGTGCAACGAAAGCGGCGTTTTGTGCAGGCGAAACTAAACAGTGCTGAAGTGAAACTCCAGTTAGACACTGGATCCGACATCAGTGTCGTGTCGAAGCGTGTGTGGGAGAAAATCGGCAAGCCATCCACCACCCCCGCACTAGAGAAAGCATCTACTGCTTCTGGTGCCCCTCTCCAGCTCCTGTTTAAGTTTGACTGTGACGTCAGTGTCAATGGTCAGCATCGCCGTGGAACTTTCTACGTAGTCGACAAAGCGCTGAATCTGCTCGGCATCGATCTGCTTGATGCGTTTGGCCTCTGGTCAGTGCCAATTTCGTCGTTCTGCAACCAGATTACCAAACACATCGTTGGAATCACTGAAAGCAGCTTACCCGACCGTCTTCAGGAGTGCCTTAGGATTGTGCAGTAAAACCAAAGTAAAGCTGGAACTGAAGCCCGATGTCCAGCCAGCTTTCCGGCCCAAGCGCCCAGTGGCTTACGCAATGCTAGGTACCGTCGACGATGAGCTCGATCGGCTTGAGCGCGCAGGCATCATTTCACCGGTTGATTTCTCCAACTGGGCAGCTCCGATCGTGGTCGTGCGGAAATCCAACGGGTCGATACGCATTTGTGGAGACTACTCCACCGGGTTGAACGAAGCCTTGCAGCCCCACCAGTACCCGCTTCCGCTCCCTGAAGACATTTTCACGAAACTGTCCAATTGCACCGTCTTCAGCCAAATCGATCTTTCTGATGCCTTTCTACAGGTCGAGGTTGATGAGGATAGCCGGAACCTGCTTACCATCAACACGCATCGCGGGTTATACCGGTACAATCGCCTCTCGCCTGGCATTAAAATAGCACCCGGAGCTTTTCAGCAGCTGATTGACACCATGACAGCTGGTCTCAGCTGCACTTCTGGGTACCTCGACGACGTTGTTGTCGGAGGCGAAACCGAAGAGGAACACCTAGCCAATCTCGAAGCACTTTTCAAGCGGATTCGCGACTTCGGATTCACTTTGCGCCCGGAGAAATGCACTTTCGTCCAGCCTCAAATAAAATACTTGGGGTACCTGCTAGATCGCCATGGTCTACGTCCAGATCCAGCTAAAGTGCAAGCCATCAACGAGATGCCCGCTCCAGTTGACGTGTCCGGAGTCCGTTCGTTCCTCGGAGCCATAAACTACTATGGCAAGTTCGTGCCCAACATGAGGACACTTCGGTTCCCGCTGGATGAGCTCTTGAAAGCTGGAGCTAAGTTCAATTGGACCCCTGCATGCCAAGAATCGTTCACCAAGTTCAAGGAGATTCTCACTTCAAATCTTCTGCTTACCCACTACAACCCGAGGCTCGACATAGTCGTCTCGGCGGACGCTTCTTCAGTCGGAGTTGGGGCTACTATTAGTCACCGATTTCCGGACGGTTCTGTGAAAGTCATCCAGCATGCAGCCAGAGCGCTTACACCTGCGGAGAAAAACTACAGCCAGCCTGACAGAGAAGGATTAGCCATCATTTTTGCCACGACTAAATTCCACAAAATGATATTTGGCCGCCACTTCCTCCTGAAGACCGATCATGCTCCTTTGTTGCGAATTTTTGGGTCGAAAAGGGGCATTCCGGTCTACACATCGAACCGCCTGCAACGATGGGCATTGATGCTGCTCCTGTACGATTTCTCCATCGAACATGTGCCGACAGCGAAGTTTGGGGACGCCGATGTACTTTCCCGGCTGATTAAACACCATACAAAGCCCGACGAGGATTATGTGATCGCTTCTTTGGTTCTCGAGGATCACCTGAGGTCAGTTGCTTCCGATTCTCTTAATGCACTTCCCCTTACTTTTAGCGACATTCAACAAGCCACGCAAACCGATCTGGTCATGAAGAAGGTCTACCGCTTTTTGCAAGATGGTTGGCCCGACCCAAAAGCTCTCTCCATTCTTGAGCTCAAGCGCTTTTACGACCGAAGAGAATCCCTCACGATTGTCGACGGTTGCATACTTTTCGGGGAACGGTTGGCCATCCCAGCTCCATTCCGCAAGCGCTGTCTCGACCAGCTTCATCGTGGCCACCCTGGCACTCAGCGTATGAAAGCCATCGCTCGTTCATACGTTTATTGGCCGAATGTTGACAACGAAATCTCCAGCTACGTCCAGGCTTGCCGACACTGTGCACTGACAGCGAAATCTCCACCACACTCTGCGCCTTCGCTGTGGCCCAAATCCACCAAACCATGGGAACGAGTGCACATCGATTATGCTGGACCAATCGAAGGAGATTATTTCCTGCTTGTGATCGACTCCTTCACCAAGTGGCCTGAGATCGTTCGAACAGGCAGCACCACAAGCACAGCTACAATCAACATTCTCCGAGATCTCTTCGCTCGTTTTGGAATGCCGACAACTTTGGTGAGCGACAACGGGCCCCAGTTTCGCAGCGCTCTGTTCCAAAACTTCTGCGCTGAAAACGGCATTCAGCACCTCACCACGGCACCTTTCCACCCACAATCGAACGGCCAAGCTGAACGATTTGTGGACACCTTCAAACGGGCCATTCGAAAAATTCGAGAGGGGAGAAGTTCGGTACCGATAAGCGAAGCGTTGTGTACCTTTTTGCTGACCTACAGAAGCACACCCAATCCAGCGACGCCTGAAGGGAAGTCGCCAAGCGAAGCTATGTTCTGCAGGCCAATTCGAACATCCTTGGATCTACTTCTTGGATCTACTACTAGTGGGCCAATGAATTCTCCAAAACCATCGCAACTTCCGTTAACCATTCTGCTGGACGCCTGGAACTTGCCAGAACCTTCGATACGGGCCTCAACCTCTGCGCAATCCAGCCCACCATCAACAGCGCATGGTCGTTCAGCTTCGCTGCCAACTTCTACACCGAACACTGTTGTGCGAGAACCAAGGCAGTCACCAGATATCCCACCGATGTCACCATTGCCCTTAACGTCTCCTACAACCTCACCATCAAGCTCTTCTGATACAGTTGAGTTTCAATCAGCCATCGAGCAAACAGCTGTACAATTGCCTCGTCGATCTTCTCGGACCAGAAGACCGCCGATCCGGTTTGATCCGTACCAGCTGTATTAAGGGAGGAGATGTTAGGGCGTGAAACACCCTATGAAGAAACCCGCTGGGCTCACTGCTGGCAGCTTGTCTGTCAGCCGATCGACGCGAAGCAGCGGATAACAACAAACTACAAGAACACATTATCATTGTTATTATTAGAATCGAGTATCGTGGCCGTACATTTTAACACGTTAGTAAAGTCAGTTTTAATTCGTTAGTCGTTCGCGTTTTATTATGTTTGTGTCCGTAACGTCCCGGAATACAACATTGAGTATTAAATTTTAAAGATGAACGCATCAATACGAATACATGAATAATGAGTTTTGTGAAAACTCGGCTTAAGTTGCATTAATGGCGTAACTCGGAAGCGCCTTCGCTGGCTTAAATTGAAGCGACAATCATAGACATGAAATCCAACAAAGCGCCTGGAATCGATTGCATTCCTGCTGAGAGGCTCAAAGTCGACCCTGCCTTGTCAGCACAAATGTTGCACCGTCTTTTCGCTGATATCTGGCATACTGTAACATTCCCGGCCGACTGGATGCTGGGTATCCTCGTAAAGGACCCGAAGAAAAGAGACCTAACCGGGTGTGGTCACTGGCGAGGCATAACTTTGATCTACACAACTCTCAAAGTATCCTGCAAAGTGATCCTAAACAGGATCAAGGAGAAAATTGACGCCACGCTCCGACGGCAACAATCTGGATTCCGATACGGACGATCATGTGTGTACAATATCGCAACGCTACGAATAATATCGGAACAAATCAACGCATTCCAGGACACTCTTCTGCTGGTGTTCGTTGATTTCGAAAAAGCATTTGACCAACTGAACCATGAAAACATCTTGGCGGCTCTAAGGCGACGAGGAGTCCCAGAGAAACTAGTCCTTCATCGAAGCACAGTACGAGGCACTTTCGTGCAAGGTCCTGCAAGACGGTGTCTTGTCGGATCCAATCCCGGTAACTGCTGGAGTGAGACAAGGATGTGTCTTATCACCGCTACTCTTTCTCATCGTAAGGGATGAGATCTTGACTGGATCGATTGACTGGATCGATTGACTGTAGACCAAATCGAGAATTGCGGTGGAATCCTTCGACAATAGTCCTATTAGCCGCTGGTAGTGTTCGTGATATTATGCAGGTTGTTTCACCAACATTTTTCAGTTTTGGGACAATCAACCTAAAAAACGACCATGTGTGTCGACCGGCTGCCCGTTTTTTGTACCGAGAGTTTTTGAGGTTAATTGTTCTGTCTTATCTGTACACGCTCAGCAAGTGTGCGTAAGAAATGTCAAAAACAACTCTAAAGGGTGATACGGTCAAAATTTGGTTAATATCACTTGACGTATTTCTTTCAATTTTGCATTTAAAAAACCTGAACACCCCTCATTTTGAAGGTGTGTGTGTGTGTGTGTGTGTAGAATGTTGCTCCTATTTTGATTTTGGAATTCACTCTTCAGTTATCAAAATGCCGTCCAAGGAAGAAGAGCAGCGTATCAAAATTTTGCTCGCGCATCGCGAAAATCCGAGCTACTCGAACGCAAACCTGGCAAAATCGCTAAGAGTTGCCAAATCAACCGTTACAAATGTAATTAAAGTGTTCGGAGAACGTTTGTCGACAGCGAGGAAGTCTGGAATGGGGCGAAATCGAAAACCGGAAGCCGCTGAGACGACAAAGAGAATTGCCGGTAGTTTCAAGCGAAACCCTAACCGCTCTCTCCGAGATGCCGCAAATAAGCTGGGTGTATCGTCTACAACCGTGCATCGAGCCAAAAAACGAGCCGAACTATCGACATACAAGAAGGTAGTGACTCCAAATCGCGATGATAAACAAAATCCGACGGCCAAAATGCGATCCCGGAGGCTGTACACGACTATGCTGACGAAGTTTGACTGCGTGGTAATGGACGACGAAACCTACGTCAAAGCCGACTACAAGCAGCTTCGGGGACAGGAGTTTTATAGGGCAAAATGAAGGGGAAAGGTAGCAGATATTTTCAAGCACATGAAACTGTCCAAGTTCGCGAAGAAATATCTGGTTTGACAAGCCATCTGTACCTGTGGCTTGAAAAGCAGCATTTTCATAGTTTCCGGGACTGTCAACCAAGAAATTTACGTGAAAGAGTGTTTGAATAAACGTTATGTTCGTCAAGTTATGTCGTGAGACGGAATACACTGGCCAGAGCTTAAAACTTTCGACTGCCTTGCATGAATGTGAAATTTCTCTCCATTCAGAGTCATCCGATTTCGTTTCCTTCATTGCCTTCTCTCACTCAAAAAGCTCTCTCTGACTGACAGCGTTTACAATTTTCTTTCGCTCATCTTCCCATTCGTTTTGGTCTACGGTCACAGTCACATCGAGGACATGAATGTGAGCCTCGATGCAAATTCAGTCATTCCGATTTTGAATGAATGGAATCCGTTTGAGAAGAGTTGAACGTTGTTCCCGGCACAAAGCTATCAAATTAATAGCGACTAAACGGTAAACGATAGAAACTTGATGTCTTTGAGAGAATTTATTTACGCAACAAGATCTTTCATATTCTATTGAAAAATAAATGATTGATTCACAAAGAAGGGAGATAAAAAAAATATTTAAAAAAAATACTTTGTGTATACACATTGTGTAACAGATCGTGCAATTAAAAAAAAGGACATTACAGAAATCGAATGAAAAAAAAAACAGAAAAATTTGTAAATACAGACCCCGTTCGTTTTTGGCAACGAACGATTTTTAAAAACAACATTACCTTTTAGTTTTCGTTATAACAGGACCAATTTAATTTAGACAAACACCATAAATACGTTTTTATTTTCTGAAATGGTGATAAACTGCAACATTAGAAACCAAAGATTTTTACAAATTTTATAAAGTACTCAAAAATTACAAAAAGAAGAAAAATTCAAAAAGTTTAAAAACAAATTCAAACAAAATACTGAATATGACAAAAAACAACTAAAAAATGATGAAGAATGACAAAAATAGCAAAAATAACAAAAGTAAGGAAACATTATAAACAAAACAAGAAAAGTGCAAAATGCGTAAAAAAAACATGACTAAAAAATTAAAAAATGACTACAAATAGTCGGAAATTAAATAAAATTAACGTTTTTAATAAAATAATATTTATTTTGTAAAAATAACTGAAAAAACAAGATGAATAAAAACCCGTTCGATTTTGGCAACACAAAATGTACGGGCGTGTTGCCAAAATCGAACGGGGTCTGTAATTTTAAAAATAAAATAAGAATTTTTCAATTTATTTTAATCCTCTAGAACCCAATTTTTTTTTTCGCTGAAAAATTCACAAAAGCCTAGTTTTATGATTACAAACAAGGTTTATTCTACGAAAAACTTTTAAGATGAGACAGAAATGTTGACAATTGCATAGTGTAGTTTCTCTAAACTTCAACCAATTTCCCTAAATTATGAAATATATAAACTTTGGCCTAAAGTTATATTTTGTAGCAGTTTTTGTTGAAATTTTTCCACAAATATCTGAGGTATTTAAACTTATACTAAAAGTAAATATTGTACATATTTTTCGAATTGTTGTCATACTTTTCTAACCCCAGCTTTAAGCGGGGTTCATGTTTCATCTCTCCAAACTAACTTAGGAATTTTTATTTTGAACAAAATCAATCCAGAATACCGGTAACTCTATAACCTTACTGCCAATAATTATTTAGATCGTAAAACTCATTGATCAAGAATGTCTGAGGTTCCCAAATTGATAATTTCTTTTGAAAAATAGGTCAATTTTATATTTTCTCATTACTTCTCTTAGCTGTTACTTTTGACAACTGCTTGTTAAACCATTTGCATTATTTAGTATGGTTTGTTAGCTTACCATATTTAGAAAGATTCTGCGAAAAAAAAAACCAATAAAAATAATGGGCCTTATTCTGCGAGGCGAATGAAGTGACTCGGAGTCACATTAGTCGTAGTCACGTGACTACAGTCGGGGTATTCCGAGAGGCGACTCACTCCAGGTGACTATATATAGTTCATTACTCCGGAGCCGAATAGTTCATTTTGACGTTCCAGAGGCGGTGAACCAGTTTCATCTGGTTCACCCTGCGAACTGTCAAACATATAAGGACATTTAAAGAAGGTAGTGTGATATTCAATTTCTTGGATGACGTCACATTCACATACTTTTATTCAACTAAACCAATACGGAATTTCAATTATCTTTGCGATTTGCATTTATTAACTTGTGAAATTTCAGATTTTGATTCAAAATTCATAATCCATACAATTTCTAAATTCAGTATAAATTTTTTTGAATTGAGTTTTCAATACTTGAGTCGGAATCCATTCATTCATTCGGAATCTTAATTTAGAACAAAATACCTAAGAAGCTTCAGAAATTGAATTTCAGAATCTCAAATCTCTCTCTCAGATCCAAAATTTCATTTTATTTTGAAGGTCATTGGCTCAATTAAAATAATTGCGATTAAAGTTTATGTTAATTGAAAATGAAGAACCTGATAAAAAAATATTTTTGATTAAACGTTAAAATGTCAGCTTAGGATTCAGATATGCATATAGAATCATAATTCAGATTCACTTATTTCAGATTACATTAAAGGCACACAAATCCAGAGGGGAATTATAAGTTATTAAACTGTTTTCGAAAAAAAACGCGTTCACAGTTTGCGTTTTATTCTTTTTTCGTATACTTTTCGGAATTGAATTGTAATGCAAATCAGTATATCCATCAACAGCGATATTTCAAACATGTAGCCTTGAATGTCAGAAAAACAACTCACCCTTCATTCTATCTAAATATTTTATACATTGAATAAATCACATTATATATCAGAAATAATGAATAATAAATCCTTAAGTAGTGCGATATATTAGTTATAGTCATAATATGGCATATTGCTTAAATAAAAAAGAATTTAACTTTTTCGTAAGATTAACATTCTTGTTTATATTTGTAAATTTTTGATCGACAAAACTATAAAAACGCATTTCTTTGAGAAAAAGGATTGATTTTATCGAATGTTTTAAACTAGATTTATGTATTTTAAAAATTTAAATTCTTTTGAACCGTAAAAATCAATTGAAAACCTTAAACTCACAGGGTTTTAAATCTCAATAGGTTGAAAATTGTATAAGTTGTTATTTTGAACTTAAACCATGATGCTTTTTCTTTTGAAATATATTTGAAAATCAGTTAGCAGTACACTTACTAAAATTAATATGGGATGAATGAAAAATGATAAATCTGACGCGCAGCTGACTAAAATTGATCATTGGCTACTAGAAGATTGGATTCCAAATTTCATTCCATTCAAAAATGGATGCAGTACAAATATGTTGCTTTAATAAATTCGGTTTCTTTTTTTATTACTTTGAAAAGTAATGAATTTGATTAAAAATAATTGAACATTTAAATAAGTACATAGCTGATTTTTTGAAATGTTGGAAAATTTTCAAACTACTAATACATATGTTAGAACAAAAAAATCGTACCTGGAAATCAAGCTATTTTCTTGGATTGACAGTTCATCCGAAATGACTTTTGTCCAACAAACGTACAAACTCAGGTGATGCAGATCACATCGATTCCATGCTATAATTTGCACCAGAATTTTGAAATTTTAAGTGTAAATGCATTTTTACTTGTTTGCTGAGAATTTTATTTTTTGTTTCCATCTAGCTCAAGCACTCTATTCAACAAAAAAAGATATTTTTCTATCTATTTTGGTTCCAATAATTTTAATCGTTGATATATGCTTCACCTCCTTTTATTTTTTATTGGTTGGTGCCGTTGTATTCATTTGCAAGCTGTTGGTATTCATTTGCAAGACGTCAGTTACCAAAAATAAAACCGAGGCTACAAAGGAATTAATTTGTACTGAAAATTGTGCTGCTTAAATTCCTTGAAATGATGCTCCTACCAAGTAAAAAACCGGCACACCAGAAGCGAACCTTAGCATCCAATCCTTGGAATCGGATGCAAGCGGAAAAAATTGAGCTTTTCGAGGTGAGTGAAACCACTTGATGATTTTTTTTGTACTGAAATACTAGACGATTTAAAGTGATTAGAACATTTTTTTTATATATTTACAGTCTAAATTGCCGAGTCTTAATCCATTGAACCGAAGTATGATCCCTGAACCGTGGTCATCGCCCTGGACAGTAGGCTGCGTATTTCCAGTGAATATTTAAGAACAGAAATAGCAAAGGGTTATAGAGCATGTGACCGATGAAAACTAAAACAGTTTCGAAAGTTTTCTTTGTGATTTGATTGTTTTCCCCTATTTTTTTTCGAAAGATTTATTATTGATAGTTATAAAGTTTAAAAAAAATGTCAAATATATCATCACATTCAACTGGTAAGAACTAAAATAATAATAAAAAAAAAAAACAAACAAATAAATAATTTAATTATTTTCTTGAAATTAAGGTTCAGATATAAAATTTGAATTTCGGATTCGAATTTATAATCCGTGTTTAATTTTTATTCTATAATTAAGGATTCAGGTTTTTAAAATACTTTTATGTAAGCCGAGAATTTTCTTCAATTAATGCTTTTTTACAATATAAATTTAGATTCTATATCAACAATGAAGTATTACTCCAGGACCGAATTTAAAAAAAAAACAAATATTGAATTCGAATTTACTATTATCCGTAAGCACTTTTAAAAGGTAATTCAAAAGTACGAGGTGCAAGCTTTGATTATATTTTAACCTAATTTCGAAGAAGATAAACCTTTGTTGTATTTTTTAAACATTTTTCCTCAAAAAATGATTTATTTCAAAGTTGAGTTGAGTAGTTGTTGTTTATTTTGTCGTATTTAAAAATTCTAGATTTCCAAGTCACCTACGAAATAGGTAACGACTTCAAAAGTCACTTGCCACCGACTTGAGTCACGCCATTCGCCTCTGAGAATACGGTGACAGTAAAAAAAAGTTCATTCAAGTCACCTAAAGTTCATTCAAGTCACGGCATTCGCCTGCTAGAATACGGTGACTCTAAAAAACGAAGTCACTTCACGTCACTCGCCTCGCAGAACAAGCCCAAATGATTGGCTTTGGTTTTATCGCGATTTTAGTAGACCCCGTCTTAAGGCGGGGTTTGGCACTAGAGGATTAATTTTTTTTTAAATTAGTTTCAGATAATCAGTGCATTGATAAAAATGTTCAAATTGCTAAAACACCCAACTTTGTTGAACATTATAGAGACTAGAATAATTTAAATCAATTCAATGCCACCCATTAATACTTAAAGGGTATTTTTTTATTATTGGATTCAATTATTCAAGTTATCAGCTTTTTAATGATGTAAAAATGAAACATAAGATTGCATTAGTTTATTTGCATACATTCAATCACTATTGAGTTATTTCTGTTGTTGTGATTTATCATTCATTTATTCACTTTTTCTAGGTGAAAACGCCTCAGTTTGCAATTCATCTAATGAAAATTAATGTTTCGTGCGCTTACATCGTCTGAAAGCTAATAACTTTGAAAAATGAATCCATTAATAAAAATATACGAACTCAGCCGAACTCTATAAATTGATTGAAAATATGCATTTTTCCCTTCTAGATGAATTTTTAAGATGTTTTTCAATAGAATACGAAAGTGTTTGTTGCGTAGATAAATTGTCTCGAAGACATCAAGTGTCTATCTTTTACCGTTCAGCCGCTATTAATTTTGATCACTTTTTTCGGTACACGCTCTTTTTTTCAAATTCAAAATTAAGTAGTTTTGGTTCAAAACAGCACTTCGGTGGCTTCCCTCAACTTTGAGTTTGACTGGGCAATAGCAAAACTAAGTTCTGATAGGCATACTCAATACTAAGTTCGGCAGCCGAACTCGGATTTATCCTTTTTTTCGGAGTAGCTGATTTTCAGGGAATTAAAGGATGATTAAAATTTGTTGTACCCGGATGTTGCTGTTCCGGTACATTGCATTGCAATTAAAGAGCGGTGGAAAGTTTTGACATTCCCGGTCAAAGAAAACTTCCGGATGTTACTTCCCACGGGAAGTAAACAACATCCGGAAGTTTCCGAACATTCCAAGCCGCTCACCATATGATGACAATGACGGACAGAATTTTACGCTGACACGGTGAACATGCATTTCATTATGAAGTTCCTTCATAGTCTTCCGGTAATTGTTCTGGAACGACATAATTTTGCGACGTGTTTGTTGGTTGCTGTTCCGGTTCGGACTGAACTCGCTAAGTGTTTTCAGTCCAACAAAGAGAGTTCAATTTTTAGTTCATAAGGTCGAACTCAGCTTTGATCCTTTGCTGAAGGAAAAAAAGGGATCAATTTTGAGTTCGCAGTTCGAACTCCGTTTTGATCTATCGCAAGGAGGAAAAAAGGGTACTTAACTTTAAGTTCATAGAATCGAACTATGTTTTGAACCTCGGTCATACTTAATTTTGAGTAAAAAAAAAAGAGCGTGTATATGCAAAGTAGCACAGGCGAATATGATTGGCTCACACATTCAAAGAGGATCCAATTGAAACACACTCAAATGTAAATTCCGCAGAGCTCTTTCATAATTATAGTTTTAAGAGAAAATTGTACTAATTGTATTGTGTGATAAATTTAAGTACTCGATGTATCATTTAGATTTAAATTGTAATCTGTTGATGCAAAAGATTAGGGTTTTTACGCGCATATGAGACGGATTCATTCTTTTTCATATGGGCTTTTTCCCCTCCAATAAAGATAAAGATAAATAATGATTTTTGAACGTTTGATCCTGTCACGACTTTGTGGAACGAATGAGTGTGAAACGAATGGTGAAACAAAAGAGAAGACATTCACAGTCAACAAGAAGCTCACTCTCCAAACGGAGATTATTTCATCGACTGCCGAAGAAGATGAAAGGGAGAGCTTTTTCTCTCACATTCAACCCGTTTTCTGTCAATGAAGGTGACTGTTTCGAGCACTGACACTGGCACTGTTTGAAAGAGCGCCAAACGGTTTGAATAAAATCGGTCCGGCTCGAAATATTTTTTACAAACAACCCTCTGTGGCATGGTGTATGACACTGTTTGTAAAAAATCGAGGCTATTTACTCAGCCTCAGTCGGGGTGAAGGAAGTTTTTGTTGTTGCTGTTTCCGCCAGCAGTGAAGATCTTTTATTTCAGCCCTAAATTGTACAGAGTGGATTGATAGTTCTTTCATGAAAATACAAAACGAGATAGTTTTTATTCATATTATATGCATTCGTCAAATTATTTATTCATATTTCTTGAACACTTTTGAAGCCTATGATTTAGATTCACGATGTAAACTCATTTCGGAGCGTTCTATGTTTCCTCTTTTTTCCACAGATAAAACGGTAAAAATGTTATTTGTTCGAGGGAGGCTGATGCTTCTGAAAAATCGTTGCTGTATATTTGGATACTTTTTTTACCGTTTCTACCAAATTTAGAGGGTTTTGTTTTTTGTTATAATCTACCCTAATCATATGTTCGTAGTACGAAGCATCAGTTGGGAGGAAAGTTAGCGATGGTAACAGGTAAATAGCATATTGCATCTCTATCGAAATGTTTCATTGACTTCCATAAGCAAAGCGAAATATAGCGAATTATCTTAATATTTTGCTCGACAAATGCAGAAGCTGCAATAGTGAAATAATTTAATAATTTATCTGTCTAACAAAAACATTTTTTTTTTTCATAAAAACAAATCTCCAGAAAAGAAAATATGTATAGTATTATAAAACAGCAGGATGTTTTCCGCTTTAGCTCAAAACCAGTTCACACTCCAAGCTCAATATCCGATATATATTCTAAGCTGGCCATCTTTCATTTCTAACGTTGCTAGCTTCTCACGCACCAAAAAATGCACTTGACAGATGCTGTTTGGCAAACAACATCATTTTATAAACATAAAACTCAGCTCTACATCTAGGGTACGTTCATCAACTGTTTATTATTTGAGGAGCGGGTATTTTCGTTTTCAATCACTGTTGCAGCAATTTCATTGTTGTGCCCGTTCTCGTTCTTATATTATTTGTTTTTTCTTCTTTTGAGTGATTGCCGCTACAATAGGAATATATCGCCTTATCGCAAATGGGACATAATTTTAATGAAATTTTTATACATGCTCATTTCATTTTCTAACATATTTCATGTATTTTTGTCATCTTCTATATCGATTCAAGAGGAAAAAGTTTATATATTTGTTAATGTTAGTAAAAAATTTCTCTGAGTGTTATGCTTTTTTTAACTTAGGCCTCGATTCGCTTCTTGTCCTTCTTCTTTTTCAAAAATGATGGCGTTCGTAAACCTTTTTTCTTTTTTTTGTCCTTTTTGGGAGAACCTTCGGTAGAAACGTCCTGCAAAGAAAATGAAAACAGTTAAATTTAGCTGTCAATTTTAATTATGAAAGCGGATGGATAATTTATCGAGTGTAATCGATACGTGACTGAAACAAATTTAGGGTGGCCACTGCTTTTCTCGGTTTCTTCAGTTATTTACTGATGATTCTGAATTATTGAAAATAGTAACTGCAAATGACAAATGTTTTGGCATGAGATCAGGGGTGTCAGGTGTCCTGATTTTCAAGGATTTGTCCCTATTTTCGAGAGGCCGTCCTGATTTTTCAAAATTGCTTGAATTGTCCTGATTTTTGAAAAATGAGATTCTATGTACTTCACTTGGCATGAAAAAAATCCGGATCAGTAAATCAATACCCGAAAAAAAAACATTTATCAAAAAAAGGAAATACCTATCATGATTTTACCGCAAATTTTGCATTACTTTTAATAATTTTGCACCGTATAATATACAGTACCGTTCATAATTGTATAGAAATTGGAAGCAAGCACACTGTCACTTCGACTTTGAACTTCCATAACTTTTTACTCTGATGATATTTTTTGATCAAATTTTCTGCGTTAGATAGATCAACTATCACACAGCTTTCTGGAGCTTGTGTGGCCTGATATATAGTAATTCTATGAAAATCATACTTTTTGGACTTTTCTCATTCAAACTGCAATATTTCAGAAACTACACCAAATCTTTCATTGAAATTTTGCAGTTTGATATTAAGTTAACACGTCTGAAGTTTTTGAAAAGTTCCATCGAGGGGATCAAAAGTTACGCGAGGTACAATATTTCAGGCATGAACCTAGAAATGCGATTTCTACAGAATTTTGGACGAATGTTTCCATAGGAAAATCATATTTTATGCTTAACAACCAGTAATATTTCAACCAAAAAATCAAAACAATATCGCGAGATTCTGATTTCAAAACACAAATGGATCATTTATTTCATTTTTTCTTTTCTTCATTGCTTTAGCCAAACATTTTGTGACTGATTTGGATGGAAACAATATTGCTCTCATGAATCGTCCAAACTTCTATAGAAATCACAGTTTTATGTTCATGCGTGAAATATTGTACCTCGCGTAACTTTTGATTCCATCGATAGAACTTTTCAAAAACTTCAGAAGTGTTAATTTAAAATTTCAACAATCACTCTGTAAAATTTCAATAGAAAATATAGGGTTGTTTCTGAGATATTGCAGTTTGAATGAGAAAAGGCCAAAAAGTATGATTTTCGTAGAATTACTGTATCTCAGGCTACACAAACTCCAGAAAGTTCAAATTTTGTGGTATAATAGCACAGAGAACAGATGTACAAGCTCGAACAAAAAATCTTCCAAAAAGTGTGTAAAATTTGAAATGCTGACATTAAAAAAATACGTAAGAAATTGACTTGAAATAGTGCCATATATTGCGCCGTTAAATGTTACAAATCAAATTTTCAAGTGGCCAGTTTTCGAAAAGGCCCAGCCAAAAAACAAAAAAATTGTTCAAAACTATCGTTGGAAATTTTACACAAGTTTCGTGGGCTTGCTTGTATGTCTGTTCTCTGTGATAATAGTGTGATAGTTGATCTACACGGAAAATAAAAAAAAGGTAAAATTTACCTTTTTGCGAGGTGAATTTTTTCCACCCCTCTTTCGAGGTAAATTTTACCTTTTTTTTTATTCACCTAGCAAAAAGGTAAATTTTACCTTTTTTCAATTCACCTAGCAAAAAGATAGATTTTACCATTTTCTCATTCACCTAGCTAAATAGTAAATAATACCGTTTTCCCATTCACTGATTTCAAAAGTAAATGCTAGTTTGTTTGATTGGTTTCTTCAATAAAATAATTTAAAAAAAAAACACAATTCATGAAAAAAATGGTATTTATTTCAAATAAATAGGGACTGTTACCGAATATTTATATTTAAAATATATCACCGTGTTCTTTAAAAATTGTTGAGGCAAGTCCTTTGTTCGCCAAGCTTGTCAGGTCCGGCTTTTCCGGAATAATATCTGAAGGCTGACGGGAATACAACACGAAGCTCTGTGGGCCGATCTGAAACAAAAGCAAAGTATTATGAAGAGAACCAGCACAACTAAATGAAATCTTAGAAAACACTTACCATTTTGTTCCGATTTTCACATATTGTGCACGAAGCAAAACTTGTTCCTAAACGGCAAAACAGCTTAACCTCAATAAACGGATTCGTCAAATAGTTACTTTTTTCGAGATGATTTGTACCGTTTTGTTTAGCTCAATCCAGGTCAACTTCACCTCGCTACGAGGTAAGTTTTACCTTATTTGGATTTACCTTTCTTTCTAGGTGGATTATACTTTTTGATTCAGCTCAATTCAGGTGAACTTCACCTCGCTACGAGGTAAAATTTACCTTTTTTGGATTCACATATTTTCTCGGTGAATTGTACCTTTTTTCATTCTTCGTTTCAGGTATATTTTACCTCGCTGTGAGGTGAGTTTCACCTCGAAAAGGTAGAAGTTACCTTTTTGGCTTTTGCGAGCGTTTACCTTTGCTGTCTCGGTAAATTTTACCTTTTTATTATTTTCCGTGTATCTAACGCAGAAAATTTGGTTCAAAAATATCATCAGAGTAAAAAGTTATGGAACTTAAATTCAAAGTCCAAATAAAAAAGTAAAGAATAGAAAATATCTACTGTAGATTCGGTATGAGTCATTGAACGGTCGGTAAAAGGTAAAAACCGTACTTAAACCGGGTAAAATATAAAAACATCTTCAAATTCCAAATCGACTTACTTTTTAAATGATGTATGACATTTGGCGTAATGGCCATTTGACATTATACCATTTGGAATAATTTCACTTTTTCGTGTGGTCACGCCGAGACTCATTTTTCAGACAAAGTTGCGAGTTTTCTATTTTTAGTTTTGCGGCATTGCCGCAAACATCGAGGATGCAAGAGGGCAAGGCGGCCCAAAGCCGAGGTGGCTTTATTGAAAGGTAAATTTTTTATAACTTAAAACATTTTAAAAAATCCTTAACTGCGCAGAATTAGGGCCGTTCACGGTAGTTGCTAGTTTTTTTTATTTAGTTTTGCGGCATTGCCGCCAACATCGAGGATGCAAGGGCACCCCCAAAGCCACCGCGGCTCCTCAAGCCGAGGTGGCCGCCGACCCGCCGTCGAAAGCGGCGGCTTTATTACATTGGTCTAGGTCTACTGGGGCCTAAGGCGTTTAGAAGTTGAAACCGACCCCTCACGCTGCGCTTTCAAACTTTAATGAAATATTGTTCTTCGCGTGGCACGCGGGCCACGTAAACCTAGGAGACCCAGTAGACCTAGGTCAATGTAATAAAGCCGCCGCTTTCGACGGCGGGTCGGCGGCCACCTCGGCTTGAGGAGCCGCGGTGGCTTTGGGGGTGCCCTTGCATCCTCGATGTTGGCGGCAATGCCGCAAAACTAAATAAAAAAAACTAGCAACTACCGTGAACGGCCCTAATTCTGCGCAGTTAAGGATTTTTTAAAATGTTTTAAGTTATAAAAAATTTACCTTTCAATAAATTTGTTCAGAATTTCGTGTACAGTTGGGCTAACTAACAAACTTAACGGCAAAAATACTGAAAGCTAAATTTTGGAACAAAAATGTGGATTATTTACAACATTTGGAAAACATGCAAGAGGCCCTTATTATTCAACGTTTGCTTCCTACATTTATTTTGATTTTTTACATTTATCGAGAACAATTCATCAGATTTCAAAATAATTGGAACCATTTTGAAAATAAACAATAACTGAAGAGATTCAGCTTGTTTCATGGATATTTTGTTCATTACATGAAATATTTCTGTTTGAATATGAAAATGTGCAGAGTTTGGGACTGCGCAGATTTAGGGCCGGTCACGGTACATGTATTTCGGCAATTTACACCGAATCAAATTAGTCATAATCACAATCATAAAGAATTACCGACCGGATTGACAAACTACACGCGTTGAAAATGAATTAAAAATGCGAGCTCCTCGATCCCCCCCTTTATATTTTTTTTAATCCTCTCGATATTATGCCAAATAACAATTATGCTAAATCGTCGTAATGCTATATGAATAATAACTGACTCTAAATATATTCATTAGACTAATATCGAAAGTTGAAATAAGAATACTCACCTCTTTGCTGCTGTGCGAGAACGTACTCATATGGGTATCTGAATGGTCACCGTTGTGTACATGTTCACCTGAAATTGTAGTCGATCAGATCATACAAGATAGATTCAACATGTTCACTTAGATTATTTATAGTAAGATGCAAAAATAGTTTATATGTAGTTCAAATGCGTAATAAATACACCTTACCAATGTTCAGCGTACGAAGACAAAAAAAATGCAGACTATCACTGATGGACAAAAATGTACGGAATCAACAAAAACAATTGGTTAAGGTAAAATAATAACAAATCAGTTAAAGAAACAAACAACGAAGCGATATATCTTTAAGACATATCTAGACATCCTGCGTCCGATTGTGTCTGATCAATCAAATCATTGTTCACTTGTTGACAATCGTTGGCTGATGAAGACAGCATATCGTTACGAGCTGAATCAAATTCGTCTTGCAACTTTACTATCTGAATAACATTTCTTTGGATGGCGTTAAGTTTGCCCCCAAGTTCGGCGATACAGGACGCTTGATCTTCCAGTGATTGAGTGAGAGTCAACTTCTCGCGAGTTGTGATGCTCTCTGAGTTATCCTCCTCTTCTTCAGTTGAGAATTGAAGACTGCATCGCTTCAAGAAACTCCTACGCGGTTTGCGAAATTCGCTAGATGCCGGTGATTTTTTGAAATCGTCTAGTTTTTTAGTCGAACTGATTTCATAAAAACGACTCGGTTTCAGTGTTCTACCTTTTGATCTGACTCTTTGAATGTTTTCCAAGACAAAATTTCGGTTCCGACGATTTTTTAAAGTTTTGTTTGAGATAACTGTAGGTGGTGTATCGGAAGATTCGTCGTTGGGAAAGGCAGAGCATGGGTATGGACTTGAGCCGTTCTGTGTGGATCTCGGATCCCGGTCTAAGGTGTCAAGTATTGATGGCAGGGTAACGGTTTGGGTAGCACATGATTTTTTTGGAGAGTTCATGTCGATGTCTTCGTAATTTTTTCTACTTAATATCTGTTCACCGATTTTGTGGTACAGTTCTGGGTGGCTCCCGTATATCTTTAACTGATTATCCATTTTTGTTAAAATCTCCAAATCAATCGAATCCAATTTCACTGGTAGAGTTTCTTTATCTTTGTAAAGCTGCTGTGTAAGATTCCGGAGTAAATCAATGTCTGTTAATTCTTCACAGTCATCTGTAAAATAATGTACAAACACATTGAAGAAAACGTCCGTTTTCAATGAAAAATACACCAGCGCGAGTACTGTTTTTATAGAATAAATATGACCTCTTTCTATTGTCCAAAGTTCGCTTAAGAAAAAAAAGCGATAATCAAAAATTAAATTAAGGGTTAATTTTAGGTTATCGGAAAGCAGAAAGATTAATAAAACTTATTAATCACACAGTACTCTCGACGCTGCTAGGGATAATTGAAAGTGTATACGTTACCTCGTTTGTTTTCCTTATCTGGAGTTGTGGGCTTCGATAGCTGTATGTCGCGTAGTTTCTCACAAAAGCTATTATCCATGGAATGTAAATTTCGCAAATGAATATCACATTCTTCCGAAATACGCTCAAAATTATTGTTGTTTGTATCGATGTCAAGATCAAACTCCTGCAGATATTCGAAATCGATTTCCAGTTCTTCCTGCGGTGAACGATGTAACTTATTCTCCTTGAGCATTTGTTCAAAATTGAGTTTTTTGCGAATGGTTCGTCGCAGACCGTCAGGTGACATCGACATGAATTTTTCCGTACTAAAGACATCACTCAATGATGTAGAACGCGACCGCCGTAAATATCTCGTCGGTGACATAGGTAGATGGAAATGGGTGACAATCGGAATGTTAACAGGTGATCGAAATCCAAAGAAGGCGGTTGTTCGATGTGGAATGTAATTCTTGACCAAGTTTTCCAACGAGACGTATATGCTGTTGCTGTTTAACGATGCTGATCGTTGATTCACTGCATATGGACTGGAACATCTTGACAAACTTTTAATACTGTATACTGAATCGATCGAATGCTCCGATTGTGAATCCAAATCGCTGATTTTAAAAAGACATAGCCTTGAGTCTGACGTTTCGGAATCATATTCCCTCTGCTTGTTCCAAAAAAATCGTAGATATTCGTCATTGTAGGTTTTAACTGTGATAATTTTCGGAATATAATTTAGTGAATTTTGTCGGTAAAAGAATGTTAGCATTAAGTACACAGAAGAAACACATAAGTAACAGACAACGAATAAATTAATTTTAAGTTTAGTACGTTGTAAAAGAAATGACATCTGAAATCTAAAATTCGAACAAGTAGGAATAGAAGAAAATCGGCACAAGCTTTAAAAACATAAAGGTGAGTTTTCTACCAAACGTTTTTTATTTTTCAAAAACTTTTTGTAATGTGAATAAATTTGCATTATCATTATTTTTAAATGCAATAGGTACACAGTATTTTGGATTCTTGTTAATCTCTATTTTTGATTTTCCAACACCTACTGAAACTTGTAGGTGCCTGATTTCTCAGAATAACAACGATTTTTTCTTATTTGTTATACTTTTTTTGAAAAGAATTTAAATTGATTAAAAATCGGTGCTCAAGAATCTTCTATTCCCACAATTAGACAAGATGTTCATTGAAATCAGAAGTCTTTTCTCTTATAACACCGGTTCCCATGAAAATATTATCTTCTCATGATTCAAAGAGAAGCGAAATCGCACAAAAACTTGTTTCTATTTTGTGTGAATTACATAGGATGCGGAATGAAAATAACGCGAATTACGCTAAATAGGAAGGGACAATCCACGGGGTAGAAACAAGTTAATTGGGGTACTATCTACAATCGAAATGTCTGTTAAATACAAACAATATCTACATTTACCAAAACATAGAAAAAAAGTTTTGACAGGAAACGAAGATAGTTAGTTGGTACGTTAATAACCGAGGAATCACTATCTATCGTTTCTCTATGCTACTGATAAACCTTTGCCTGCAATTTCGTGTTACTCACCGTCGCTCAGTACAACTTCAGGTTGACTTGGCTTCGGAGCCTGTTTTGTTTCTATTCTAAGCACCTGATGCTCGGCGGCTTAAGTGAAATAGAAATAAAAATATTTAGAAATAAATTATACAAATCCATTTTAGAATGTTATTACCAGTGTCTTCTATTTCTGATTGACTTGGCGGACTCAACGGCTGAGTTTTAGTTTTTTCCGAAATTTGGAGAGAACTAAGCGCTTCTGATTCTGAGAAATCTGTATCTGTATCTGCAAGGTGTAATAGAATTTAATGAGTATAGAAGCTATCAACACAAACCTTGAATTTTAAGCATACAATCACCGTGTCGTTTCTTCTCGACCGTTTTTTTATACTCGTTCAGCTCATCATCGGTAACCGAATCGAATGGGTTCTTCGCATACGGTGCCTTGTAGACTGTTGCGTTGTGCTGGAATCCGCGCTGAATAATACCTTTTGAGGCTGCGCCCATCAGGACAACGTGATCGCCGGTGGCAGAGACGTTAGCGTCTTTCAATCGGTTCGCCTCGTCCCACGAAACTCCTTCCAAAATATGCGACTGTGGCCCAGCCGATATTTTATCCGCTCGTCGATAATCCTTTATCTGTTATTATGACATCGGAATGAAAATCATTGGTATTGATTGGCTTAAGCAGAAAATGATTTACTTGATTATTTTCATTACCTGTTGTTGGATTCGCTTGAATTCTTTCGGATTCGTGTTCGGTGGCACGAACTGCAATGCGCCATCAATCTTGACGGGGGTCGATGAATGCGTTGGTGAGCCTTCCGCAACCCACTACCGGCGAAAGAAAAAAAATCAAGTTGTTAGCGACAAATAAAAACATCTTCACCTTCATGAAATGTGACTAAACGTATACCAAACAATACATGTCTATTGTTATATATAAATATATTTTGTATTTATATATATTTTATTTATATATTTTTCTATCCTACATGTTTAGGCTGTGCAATAACGATATTATTTTGAACTGCATTGATAGAGTATTTTTTATTGTTGGATTGTTAACGACCAAAATATACTGTGCATAGCTTTGTTAATCAGTTTTTGTGCCAACTATGCCAATAAATTAAAGACTCGATTCCGTTCTTATTCAATATAACCGAAATTTCCACGTCGATGTCTTTTCCATATTAGTTTAGATATTAAAATTAAAATTAGGTTTGTATGAGGTGGCAAGTTGTCAGTATATTTGTCGCTGCGATCTCAAAAAAATCTTTTCTTTCTGCGGTAGAGGTTAGGGAGTAATTTTATCTGTTATTTTCTAGAATGTTAGTTGTAAGATAAACGATTTACAGCCATCCCATTCAAGGCGAGTTATTGTTAGTAAGGGAAAATGTGATCATTGGAAGACACCGTGTAGACCTTGTAAAGAAACAAATGCTGAGAAAAGTTTCCTCTACTAAACCCGAAACAGTGAACCCACAAAAGCACTACTATAAAGTTAAAAAAGTAGCTCGAATTGTTATGTTACCTCTTCAACGTTCGCATCAATCCACTAAAACAAAAATTAAGAAAAAATAAAATTGATGATATAGCAATGATGCGTGTATGTGTACGTTTTTCTGCATGTGAAATGTTTATATGTATTTGCGAATAGAACGTGTAACACATTCAGAGTTATTCAATTTTATAATATGTATCTAGGTTCTGGTATTATTTAATTCCTTCAAGTGGTTTCATTTTGTTTGAAGTAGGTAGTATAAAATGGCAAGTGCTGTTCATAGTTTTTGTCTAACTTTTAAATCCACTAATAGAAGGTAAGCTAGTGAAAGATTAACGCTAATGTTCTTTCCAGGAATGAATTGATCATTGAAAGATACATGTTTCAATTATTATTATGTTGAATAACGCCAAATGGATTTTTACAGCACATGCCTGAAACAAAAAGTTGTTGAGTTTAAGAGCCCTGAATTGTTCTGACGAGTTGTGCATGTGTCTTGATGACTATTAAAAACTATAAATGTATGTATGTATCATAAAGAATGTGTTGGAATAAAACCTAACCACAAACAGATAACTGACGCAATAAAACATTATGTTTTGCATTATTTGTATACTGATATTTTATTGCAATCATTATGTTTATTACATCTATTTAGCATAAAGTTCATTAGAACAGAATCTGTTTATTTGTAGTAAATAATCATTTCAACGAATAAAGCGAAACATACTATATCGACTAGTGCTACTTTTTTTTAATTTATTCTTTTATTTTGATAGGTTGTTGGTAGGTTTGGAAGCATGAAGCACAGGAATGTAATATGAAAACAGAAAAAAGCGAATTACCTACTATCTTTCGCCACACGCGTTTTTAAATTTTGAACGGGTTCGAAATTTACAATCGATTGAAATCCTACTTGATGTGAAATATTAAGCCACTCAATTGATAAAACTTACTTTTTTTAAATAGAATTTTTGCAAGATTTTTAATTGTCGTTTCGAGCTTAAAACTAAAGAAGCTCACAAAAATTGGTAAAATCCCGAGATTAAGAAGTTACCTTCACGGTTTAATATTTTCTTACTATTTTACAACGAATAATAGGTATTCATTATAATATTTATCAATCAATTTTATAATACGGCATCTAAACCACTGAAAAGGCCAAGTTGAATAGATAAATCCGAATTCTAAAATTTTGAGCATAGGGAAAAGCTGAAATGCTCAGGAAAAAAAAGCCCAGCAGGGTTAAAAAATCTTGCAAAAACCGTTTCAAGAACTTACGCCAATCGCATTATGAAGTAAGTGAAGATGATTATAATTTTTTGTTTTCGCTAATATAGATTTTTTGGAAACTTTTTCAACAAAACAGTTTTTTAAAAAAATAGAATAAAAATTTCAAAATAAGCATACATAACATAAGCCATCGTGAAACTGATCATAACTACACAGCGAAGAAGAAATTATAAAAAATAAAATAAAAAACGCGCGTGTAAACGTTACAATCGAAATCAGATTGCTTTCAAGTGTTTCATTCTGACTGGGTAAAAAAGCATCGTTTTTATAGCCATCATTTTCACTTATACCGGGGTATCTTATCGAAAATGTATTACCAAATTGAATTTCGAATTCATCTTTGATTTAACTTGCTGGTTTTACACTACGTTACTATTATTAAAATGCTGGAGAATTATTTCACTAAAAGGAATGAATAACTTGCATAACTGTGTTTACTTGGACATAAAAGAATGTGAACGAACTTTTGTATTCCGATTTTAAATTTGTGCTATTTTTTACGAATACAAAATACGTAAATATTCCAACAAATAAATCTGTTGTTGATGCAGAAGGATTTTAGATATTTTGAATATATTCGCAACATGATTTGACAAGAATTAGACAATAATGAAGTGCTAAAAGTAATTTTTTTCCTTCTAATAGCTCCGCTACAAAGGCGGCCCTTGAAAGGAAAGGAATGATTTTGATAGTGGTGTTCCATAGAAATTTGAATCAACATTTTGCAGTGAAACGACCTATTTAGTAATAGGCCAAATGAATGCAAATGAAACACTAATTCTACCATAACACACACCTTGCTCTTCATATTTATGTTTTGTAATTATTTCCTAAGCGATAAATCGATTTATACTTTGGATAGATAACGGATATTTTTTGATTTTAAAGTTTGGAAAGTAGAGAATTATTTATCTTCAAATTTTATGATTTCTACCTTGGTGATCTTCTTAGGATCGGGGGTACCAGTTTCTAAAACTTCGACCTTTTGATAAACATTCGGTGAGTTGAGCCATCTAGAGCGATCACCGCCTTTGCGAAAGTCTCCTTTCTTCCAAATGCTGCAAAAACAAAAAAGAATTAAAATTGAGGATTTAATGATCAAATAATTTCATTTATTTACCCTTGTTTGAAAAGTTCCTCTTCTTCGATTAAATATCCTAGGGAGGATACGGCAGGCGGAACTTCCACGTCATTTTTCGGTTTCGGAGGATCGTTTTTGACTAAAGGATTTCTGTAAATATAGCCGGTTCGGAAACCCGCGTTGTCCAGCATTCGCATGAGGGCTTCGAATTCAGCACCACCTACGCGCCATTTGGGAACCTAGAATATTGCAACATAGATAAATTAACAACGACAAGGTACTATGAGTAAAGCTATTAGCGAAAAAAAAACAGTTACAAACCTGGGCACGTTCCTTGTTATCTGTTGAAGCAATAGCTGCAACGACACCTTCCGGGGGTTTACGTGATGCATCATAGATCGCTTTGCGCGTTTCTTCCGGAATAACAACTAGATTGTCCAACCCGACTGGCAGTAATTTAAGCTGTGCTTCACAAGCCGCGACGATGTGCGTTACAGCGTAAAAGGCTTCCTCGACGGTCTCACCACAGCAGATTGCACCGTGGTTCGAAAGCAGAAGAACTTTAGAGACGGGTCCAAGACTCCGAAGCAGTTTGTCTTTTTCCTCGGGCTCGTTCAAAGCTGTTCAACGATATAGGTGATTAATTTACGCAGTTGTGGCAATTCATTATGATCGGAATAAACTTACCACCAGTATATGTGTGAACCGATAATTCACCAAGAAGGGCACTATCCCTAGTAAGAGGGAGTAAGCCTTGTTTCAAAGCAGAAATTGCAACCACGGAGTTACAAGCGACGTATATTGCACATCTGATGTCAGGTCTGGCCGCATGAATGACGGAATGCAAGGTAAATTCTACAAAATAAAGCATACATTTTTAAAAAAAGGACATCTACTACATTTTATATAACTTTTAACATACGACTAGTGTTTACACCAAAGTTAGTAGTCCCTTGCTCGACAATTTGACCTTGCATGTTCACTTTGTTCAGTGAGGAAGCTGTTATTTCATGATTTAGAACACCGTAGGGATTTACTAGGAATAGTTCCTGGTCAGCATTCAGCCTGGCTGTGATGAGACTGCCAATACCCTGGGCATAACCATGCAAATCGATTAGCCGAAACGAGGCAGCCAATTTGCATCTGAGAATCTTTTCGCCTTTCTCGTAACCCATGGCTTCAACGCCACGAATATCATTAATTGGTACAACGCAATTGGAGCTTTTGAACACACTTCCAATACGAGCTGCTGGCATTCCCATAATGTCTGACAACTGTTGTAGAATATTGGACGAACCGCCATCGCGAATTTGGCAGTCAACGATACGTTCCAGCTCTTCACGGAACAAACGGGAGTTCATGATGCTTTCAACGCGTTTGCGACGCTCCATCTCTCGCATGTCTGCCTCAATATCAGCTGGACGGGTTTTGTTGCATTCATCTTCTTCTGCTATGGTGTCTATACCATTACTATGTGGTACCGTTTCAGTGTCTGTCATTGTTACTGCTCACCTGTAACGAAAAGTCAGATGAAAAATCGTTTGCCTTACAAAACATGCCAACACTGGTATAAAATCGATCTAATATATCTAGTTCATACGTGGTTATCGACAAGTAGTGATCGAGCGCTTGAACAAATCTTTATAATTATTTTTTTGCCATGTTTTTCTTCAGCTTATCATTTTCTATATTCGAGATCATAAGTTTACTGTACTACTGATATTGTAATCGGGTGAATAAGCCCCTAATGATAATACTCAACCTAGAAAGGTTCGTCGAGTGCACTCCGCGAAGAGGGTGCGCAAGGTCGCACGACGTGGATTAGGGCTTGGAATCGTCGAAAGAAAAGAATGAAATCGAAATTTCATGAATGAAAAACTAGTCGCAATTTTTGGCTCATGACTATGAAACAACCCCGTCCCTGTATCGAGGTTTGCAACAAAGAGTTCTGAATTCGAAATTTAACTTTGATTTATTTGTTTTCATATGATTGATTGTATGTATGTATGTATGTATATTGGTTATCCACCATGGGTGCACGGATTCACCGCAGTTTCTGCCTAAAGCCCGGTTTACAGTTCTTGTGAACTCGAACTCGAACGTGAACGTGAACTCACCACAGTGAAACGAGCTTTTGTTTCATTCGTCTTTTGAAAGTCATTAATTTCATACATTCAAAGGGTTCAAATTGATTATGTTTTTAATTATATAAATAGATAATGCTATAATAAAGCATTTTAAGTGAAAATCCAAGTTTTTTAAATTTGTTTTCATTAATTCATTCATTTCATTTGAACGTAAATCTGTGCTTTATTTTTCGATTAGCTTTTTTTATTGTGAATGTTTTGTGAAAAATTGTCACCATTTGAAGCAGTTTGAATCAGTTTCAGCAGTTTCTTTTTCTTTGTTCGTCAAAATCATGTTTAAAGTTTTCTTCATCATATACCTACTTACAAACTTTCAGACATGTCACACCGCAGTGATTGATACTCGCTAATATTCATTTTTCGTTCGCGTAGCGTCTGTGTTCGGGTGAAATATTATCACAGAGAGATAATGTTCTTGAAAGGGATGAATACTTGCCTGGATGAGTAGGCTGGAGGACCTCATTGCCAAAATCGAACTCAGGGCTGGGACGACTGATGACGCTGGCTGGAAACGGCGCGACTGAGTCGAGGGGCTTTGAGGCCTCCCAAGTGCGGAGTTCGTTGCGTCCCAGTGGAGAAACCCAAGAAGCATTATATGGAATCGATGAACCGTCACGAAATAATCGGCATAGAGATATGGTCTCGTCGTCGTTATCAGCTGAGGTGGGAACTGGGCAAATTCCACCAACCACCAAGATTCTTGGTTCGACTACTTCGGAGGCGCAGGTGCGGTCATAGACCGAACAGTGCTGACTATGTTCGGTGTGAAGGCTTCCGCGGCTGGCTGGGTAACTTGAACCGATGGGGAAGGAGTCAAGGGCCGTCGGTTGAAGTTTTTTGGCTGATCAATGAATTCCCGGAAGAGGATCCCCGTAGGCCAGGTCAATGGGGACAACGCGACGTCTTTATATGCTGGGTCTAATCCAATTTTGAATGAGACGAAATTCCTTGTGGATCCGTCCACACCTTTCGGAAGCAGTCGCTTGACGTCTACTGGCAAAGTTAAATCCAGACAGCGGGAAACTATTTTGCTGACATCCTCATCCGTAATCTGGGGCTGAAGTCCAGCTAAATAAAGCCAGAACTTAGGTGTCGGGGGTGGAGGTACAATGAATGGAACAGAAAGATCACTGAGATCGACGGACTTGGTCCCAGTCATTGTAGACGACACAAGTGAAAGTCCGTCATTGCCACGGCGACGCTTATAGTTAGGGGATGGACGCGCTTGTGGTGTCCCTTTCAGTGGTGGAAATGAGTGTATCGTCATTGTAGGGTTTTGCAATGAAGCTATGTCATCTACCTTTTTCGATAATAGCTCGAGCTGGAGCGCAAGCTTATCGAGGCCATTACCAGAGTAATCACTATTTGAAGCGGGATTATCTCTCTTCAATGCAAAATCGTCGATATAGCAACGAATGCTGCGCCCGTTGAGTTCAGCACGACAGGGGGTACAAACAAATATTACCTTGCCCTGCGTGAAAAGTTCTCTATTGAGCCGGATATTGAACCCACAACACTGTTGACTGATGTGGAAGAGTTTTCCGCAGAAACCACATCCAATAGGTTCCAGATCGTTAATCACCAGTTCACATGCCCCACATAGTTTCTTTTCCTTCATATTGGCCATTTCGTTGATAAAAAAAAAACAATTTCGAAGAAAAAAAAAAAGTTTAAAAAACTTTTTCGTAGGAATTTGGTTCAGTTCCTCGTCTGTTCTAAACGATATCTGTGCCAACCAGACCAGCTCAAAACAAAACAATAACAATAGCACGGAGTGTAGTGTTAACACGTTCGTCGCCACGTCACCCATATATGGGTGACGGCTCTCTTAAGCAAGGTTGCCGCTCAGTTCTGCCACGCGTTGTAAATCTGAAGCTCTCTCGCTTTACTTTCATGCTCTGAGATTTTTTTTGGGCGACGAACGTGTTAAGCCTAGTCCACACTCGGCAACTTTACTGCGATTTCGGTTGCTGAGACTTTGTTTATGTTTTCATTTTTAACTAGACGAAGAGACGCATGTCTCAAGTCTCCCAACAAGTAAGGGAGACTTTTTGCAACCAAAATGCAAACATAAACAAGTCTCATCAACCGAAATCTCAGTTCATGTTGCCTAGTGTGGACTAGGCTTTAAGTTTTGCGTGGAATTTTGTCACGGACGCAGCGGATTAGGCACGATTCCAGTATCCACGTTAGCAGCAGTTGCCAGGAAACACAAGGAACACACACGGGACGGATAAAAATAATTCGAACACGGCGAAAAATAACGTTAAAAATAGGACGCAGTAAGTACACAATTCACTATGAATAGCACAGACGAATGACTCTTTTTTAGATCGCCCCCAGTTTTTTCCCAATTAGTTTCACCTTACCATTTTGATTCGGGGGTTTTATAGCTGTGAGAGTACGAATCAGTAAGTGCAAAATAATAACCGATCGAAAGTTACTATTGTGAGTTATTTCATCCATCGAGTGCAACAAAGCCAGCCGGCTTTGATAGTGACTGAAGTGTTTCACCATCAGCGCCAGTATTACCCAAACGAGACAAGGCATTGTTATAGTAGCCAGCTAGCGACAGTCCGCAGGATAATAGACACGACCGCGTGTACATCAAGATACGCACGTTACGTCTGAGAGTCGCTTTCTGTGAAGTAATTGTACAATCAAGTTATCGTGTGGGCAACTCGATAAATTCGGACTTGTGTACCGTAACCGGGTAACTTACCATAAGAAATTCTGCATACGGTGACCCACTAATAATAGTTAGGGGTTTTTTCCCAAAAAGTTTTTTTTCTTCTTTCGTATTTTCTTTTATAATAAAAATTATTACTATACTTCATCATCACTCCTCTTTTTTAGTTACTAATATTATTTTTAATAAGTTTTTTTTCTGAGGGTAAATGTTTAAGACTAAAATCCTCTTTAAATAAATGTACAACAACATAAGTTTTTTTCATATTAAATTAAAATTATAAGGTTTCGTTCTTCACTCGAACCCCATTATTTTTCATCAACGAACTACGTGAAAAATAGGCCAATAAATCGCATGATGGCCTCTAACAATCAACACTGCGAAACCATTGACTTTATAATGTCTCGGCACAAAATCAAACAATATTTTAATCGAAGAAATCTGAACTCTTAAGAAAAATAGTAAAGCAGACACTGCTTAAACCTATTCTTAAGGAAATGTACATGTATCAATTAGTTCGGTAAGCTCCCGCCTAATTGATGACGACGGTGTGGTGGGCAAAGATCCCCCCTTACGGGAGGATAATTTCGAGGAAATAATAAAAGATCATCCGATGTACCTGACGGACACGGAAGATATCCCTTCCCCCTCCGCGCAGATTGTTTTCTCCCAAATTCCATTTGTGTTTGGCAATAATCCGCCATCAGCAACCGCTGAAGTGAACTTCCCTCCTGAAAAAACAAACGAGCTGCCTTAAGCTGCCCTCGCCGTCGGGTTTACCAACCCGACCATGAATAGATTATATTCGGTCCAAAACGAACGGGAAATCACCTAATGTGATTTACATCGCCCGAGACCACCACAGATTACTTACCCTTCCGTAATCAGCTATCAGCCGATGAGACCACAGAAGATGCGCATTGTTGATGGTAGTTTGAAAGAAGCAAATGCCATAGTCCTATTTGCCGTTAGTAGTGTTCGTGATATTATGCAGGTTGTTGCACCAACACTTTTCAGTTTTGGGACAATTAACCTTAAAAACGACCATGTTTGTCGACCGGCTGACCGTTTTTTGTACCGAGAGTTTTTGAGGTTAATTGTCCCGCCTCATCTGTACACGTTCGGCAAGTGTGCGTAAGAAATGTCAAAAACAGCTCTATTGCTTGTGACCCGAAGTTTACGATCGAATACCACGTTTACGTTCCCGCTCGTGACGTAAAGATTGACGGAGTGGTAACTGAAAAGGGTTTGACCGTCGATGATCTTGTGAAGGCCGATTCAAAGACCCTGGTTTTCTTACGGTCAAGGTGTTGGACGCGCTTCAGCTAAAATCAGCACATGGCGAGGGGAAAAAAGAATATTTTCCCCTCCTATCGTGTTACTTTTTCCGGGACCCTAATTACGTTACGATCGGGAAGATTCGTCTACCTGTGCGACTTTATGTGCCTTTGGTCATGTACTGCCAGAATTGCAAGCAGTTGGATCATACGGCCGCCTACTGTTGCAAACAGGTACGCTGCTCTAAGTATTGTCGCTGAATCCCCAAACCGGAGTTATCGTCAATGAGCGCTGGCGACATTTACTGGCGACACTCACTGGCGACAAGTTATTATCAGGACGTGTACAACTTCGGATGTGTTCTGTAGTGTATAGCAAAGCGCTTTTCGATGAGTTAGGAGCATCCCTTATTGGGAGATCGAGAGAGTGTATTCGAAAGCAGGAACCTCTGATACAAGATTCAATAAACTGTATTGTCATTCGTTTTGTGACTCCCAACCTAGATAAATCGTGTATCTTTCCTTTTGCTTTCCTCTACAAATATCACACAGTTTCCTTGGCTTACTTCCCTCGATATTTGATCTTATCATGTTCTTATACCAAAGATTTTTTATTTCAAAGGAAAGTGCCGCAAAAACAAAGGATTTTTTCCTTTGGTTTTGGTATAAATAAAAAATCCTTTGGTTCAAATGCATTTTCCTCTGTTTCAAAGATTTTTTCTTTTGAAAAATCTTAGATTCAAAATATTAATGCTTTGATACAAAAACCAGTTTCATTTGATTTAAAGTTATTATCTTTGCTCAAAGGTAATTTAGATATAGATTTAAAAGCATTTATTCATTGAACCATTTTCCATTTATTCCAATTGGAAGATTTTTACCCTGTTGTTTCGAAGTTCCTATTAGGAGTTTGAATAATAAAAAGATACAATTTTAGTTCTTAAATTCTTTTTTATTCACAAACACATAAAACACTGGTTCACTATAACCGAGTAGGGTCCTTGATATCGTTGACAAAGTTTCGCATTCTCCGTGGGCCGGTCAATAAACTTCCGAAAGCCACTCCAGCTACTGGCTGGTCCGACTGGTGATTGCCGTTGAAGATTGGGCCGAAAAAATACGACCGCGGGATTTGGGGAGGTGTTACTTTGCGCAGCTTTCTCCATGTTCGAGAGACTTGGAAATCTATCCGTCGGCCGTGGTCCTTTAACTATACAAGCGTTTTAGAAAATCTTGAATTCACTTAAATATTCAGTATTTATTAACTTACACTTACCATTTTGCATCCTGAATCCTCCTTATTTATAGCTTACTCCGATTCACTGGTTTGATTTTTAAAACGAGCGGCCGAACTTTATTCGATTTTTCGGTTTTCTGTTCTTCTTGCAAGTCAATGCAAAATATCTTCTAAGTTTGAAGTTTTTGTTTCAAAAAATTATTCTTTTCAGTTTAAAACATTTTTCTTTGGTTGAAAGAAAATTTACTTTGTTTCTAAAGAAATATGCAATTGAACAAATTTCTTTTGAACCAAAGAATTTGTTTGAAAGCAAAGTCCAAAGTTATTCAATTCAAAAAATTTATTCTTTCTTTCAAAAATTATTCTTTTCAATCAAAACTATAATTCATTGATTCGAAGAAACAGGAGCTGGATTCAAAAAAATGAATGTTTTGAATCAAAGTCAGATTTAATTCGTTCCAAAATTCAAGTTTACTCTGCGTGAATACACGGAATCGTCCATCTTGTGACAGGCAATCGTAATCAGAGGCATGGTAAGTGAACAATTCGCTGTCAAAAAGCGCTCCGTCTCCTCCCCCCACCACACTGAACAAAATCTGGCTATAAGGTTTATTGGGAATTTTAGTGTTTTCGCACTAAAGGAAAATCCAATACTTTTTATCAGAAGACGAAAGATTGAATTTATAGGAATTTCCAATGAACTCTAAATTAAGCCAAAATGATAAAATTTATTGTTAAGGATAGTGAAATGAATGTTTTTACCAATGTAATGAAAAATGCTTGTATTTTATTTCCTTTTTATTGTTTATTTTTTAGTTGTTTATTTATATACAGTAGCTTGCTGGCATATGATAGAACCAATAAGGTAAGTCAAAATTTTAATTAAAATTTGCTGTATTTTAAGAAGTAATACAACTTTACTTTTGGCACTACAAGGCACTCTTAGGAAATCGATCGAAACATTGAAACGTAGGACGGGACTCCTACTCAAGCTTCATCATACTTCTACATCCGAATACAAAAATCTTGAGCTAGCCCAGTTCGTCGATAATTCGGAATTCAATCTGAAAAAAGCAACAGTTTGTTAGAACACTATTGAACACAATAACACTATCATCAAATTCTAATTTACCTCCAGTTCCGTTTCATCTTAAACCGTTCCGGCAATCGGCTTCGACCACTAGACTATAATTGGTCAGTCGGATTGGAGGATCTGCGGCATGTTTGGTTTGTTTGAACTTGGATCGTGATTTTTCCATCCTCTTATGGTGTATGATACGACGGTCAGAATCCGGATGCTGCGACTGCAATTACACTTCTCTGAACGCAAATTCAACTCGACGAGAACGAAATAATGAAGTGCCTCATCGTACAGGCCACAGGCGAAAATAGCTTGACCATGTAGCACTCTCTTCGATGACCGAGACCAGATACCGATTGGTATCGGTCTGTCCCAATTCGGTGTGAAGTTGTTACCACTTTGTCCTCTCCCTAGAGGGAGTTCTAGACACTTTCTGTAAATGTGAAAAAGTTGTTATAAACAAAAAAAACACAACATTAATTATGCCGTGACTCACCAACTTGCGTATCGCTAGACTTTGACCTCATCCGCTCTTTTATTTACCCCATTTGGATTTTTGTCGACACTGCTTTGTCGAGGTTTCCAACTAAGTTCCTTGGCTATTCCGGTTATGTCCTGTTATATGGTTCCGGGGAATATGGTTCCGTTCCAATCTTGTATTAAAAACATTGGTCACCATTTACAAAACTCGCACAAATCATTCGAAAATATACGGAATAGGAACTCACCTGTATATTTCCTTCATATTTTATTTAACTTAGTATCGATGGGCCGTTATTAACTAAATAATCAATTTATTGGGAAAATTAAGCTATAATTTTCAGTTGACAACGATCTGAACAAAAATTCATAATCCAACGTCACAGATCACAAAGCAGAAATGAAAGGTATGCCACACGAAAGTAATAAAAGTTATTGAATTTTCCTATGCATTTTATCAAGTGGATGATGCAGACACAATTTATTGGATTTTCATATATCTTTCAGAAGACACTTTAGTAGCTTAAATTTGACTGCGAATAATAGGATTTATTGGAATGACCCTTTAAATTGAATCGCTCAATTTGGTTTGATAATTATTGGATTTTCCTATGTATTTCACAAGGTGAGTGAGGCAGATACAATCTATTAAATTTTCCTATATCTTTGAAAGGATAATTTAGTAGTTTAGATTTGACTGGGAATAATTAGATTTACTAAAAGGACCCTATAAATTTAATCGCCCAATTTGGTTCAGTGCAATGAGAAACTTTTGGTACTCCTTGCCTACTGTTGCTCAATATGCAACCACCCGTAGCTGTATAGGCACGCTGGTTATTACTTTACAAAAGCGTTGCCAGTAATGATATTTCACAACGTCGCTAGTTGGCAAGGTTGCCGATCACCAGCGCGAAAACTTCGGATTTCAACTTCAATGACAATACATGCGGAAGCTTCGTGTGAAATACAAACAGTAAGCAAGTGTTTGTATTGCACAGGTGAGGAATCTTTTCTCTCGGCGTGTCCGAAGTACACTGAGGTTTTTTTTATGCGGTATTTCGTCCCGCGTAAAAAAACACCGCGTAAAAAACAACCGCGTTAATTCGAAAATCCGCGTAAAAAAAAACCGCGTTAATTCGAAAATCCGCGTAAAAAAACCGCGTTAATTCGAAAATCCGCGTATAAAAAAACCTCGTTAATTCTAAAATACGGGTAAAAAAACCCCGAAATTCGAAAATCCACGTAAAAAATCCATTTTAATTAAAAAATTCGCGCAAAAAAGCACGTTACTAAAAAAACGCATAAGAACCATGATTATTTAAAAATTTGCGTACAATGATAGTTTATTTTTAAGATAAAAAACAAAATCAATTAGATTAATAAAATAGTAAAATATAGTGAGCCTTATTTGACAGTGTGGAATTCAGATCGTCTCATGTCTCATATGTTTCAGGTCTCATGTCTCAGGTCTCATGTCTTATATCTCAGGTCTCATGTCTCATGTCTTAGGTCTTATGTCTTATGTCTCATGTCTCAGGTCTCAGGTCTCATGTCTCATGTCTCATGTCTCAGGTCTCATGTCTCAGGTCTCATGTCTCATGTTTCAGGTCTCATGTCTCAGGTCTCATATCTCAGGTCTCATGTCTCAGGTCTCATGTATCATGTCTCAGGTCTTATGTCTCATGTCTCAGGTTTCAGGTCTCATGTCTCATGTTTCAGGTCTCATGTCTCAGGCCTCATATCTTAGGTCTCATGTCTCAAGTCTCATGTCTCATGTCTTAGGTCTCATGTCTCAGGTCTCATGTCTCAGGTCTCATGTCTTTAGATCTCATGTCTCATGTCTCATGTCTAAGGTCTCATGTCTTGGGTCTTATGCCCCATGTCTCATGTTTCAGGTCTCATGTCTCATATCTTATGCCTCAGATCTCAAGTCTCAGGTCTCATGTCTTGTGTCTCAGATCTCGAGTCTCATATTTCAGGTCTCAAATCTCAGGTCTCATGTCTTAGGTCTCAAGTCTCAGGTCTCAGATCTCATGTATCACGTTCTTAGTCTCAGAGCTAAGATTTTCCCAACTACAAAAAGACTCTAAGTGTTTTCCTTTGAACAAGTCTTAGAATATTTTCTCTCAAAAACCGCGATAATTCGAAAATCCGCTTAAAAAACTGCGTAAAAAAGCCGCGTAAAAAATACCGTGTAAAAAAACCGCGTAAAAAAACCTCAGTGTACATATCGCGCCGGGAAAAAATCAAGACTTCTTTGAAATCTCGCTCTTAAAATCCTATAGAGACATACTGATAAAGTATTTGCCAATCGTCTCAAAAAACCAGTTTGGCCTTCTAAGCGAGTATGAGTCTGAAGAGGAGGATCCATGTGAGGGAACATCAACTGGGCCATCTTTAAAAAACAATCTTTCACAGGCTCCAAAAAGGAATGGTTTGTGCGATTCTGAAAAGAAAAGCACTGGCACGTAGTAAAACTTACGTTCTTTAAGGGAAAAATTTAAAAACCAAAGAGATATTTGATGCAACGTCACAAAAAACGTGAATTTGTAAAAAGTGTTGGTGTACCAATGGCCGCGCACGCATATGTTGTCTGTTCCAATCGCCGCTCACAAGTGTACCAATGGCCGCACACCTCTTAACTTGGGTTTAAACAGTGCATAAGGTATTCAAACAGTTTAAAATGTTGTTTACATGGCTCTCAGGCTCATTGCGAATATTCTCAGGTAAGGATTTTCAAGATTCAACACCGATTTTTCTCCATTTTTTGCGAAACTAGTCTGGTGCAAAATTAGTATGAGATGCCATTTTTACAAAGCATTATTAAGCCGGAAAATATATTGGAACAATGTTTTCGAACGGTTCGAACGATTAGTGGAACCTGATGGGGTGCTCCCCCACAGAACCTCACAAGGTTTAGTGATGCGCGAGCGCTCAAGAGCCACTCATTTGAACCGGTTCTTCAAAAAGAACGAACGAACCGTGGCTCCTAAAAAAAGGAGCCTCGGTTCAAAAATTAGTCGTGACCCGCCGCTCAACACCGAGAACTTAACCGCTGCATTATGCAAGAGCGGGGAATGGAGAGCCGTGTGTTTTTCGAATCAAAAGAAACCGTCATTCGAGTGAGCCACGGCTCGTTCGTTCTTTCCAAAAGAGCTTATTGGTTTTCGTTCCCCATTTCGATAAATCATCACAAATTTGGCGAGCTGTCTGAAAATCCATGACAACTAAAACTAAACAGATCCGAATTGCTATCTAATCTCAAATTTCCAACACTTTGTAGCAATTTTCATTAGATAATCGTTTCTTCTGATATTGTTTCTAAAAATTTTGTTTTTCTAGCCGGTTATATAATTGATTGGAAAGCTTGCCTGTGAATCTTATGTAATCTTTGTAAACTTCCGAAAAAATTCTCTACGTTTAACTGCTGATAAATACTACAAGACTTTCCGTGCGCGGCGATAGAAACAATCAAAAATCAAGTGGACCAATTGCCGCGCACAACAAAATGTTCAACAGAACCTCCAAACCGTTCACTTTTCTTCACAAATGATTCATTATAAAGTTACAAATATTTTACGTTCGAAATTTTTTGCCGAAGTGCTCGATTTCAACATAAAAAACAGGATTACAAAAAGGGACCCGCTTAGCTCACTTGCTAAGGACAACAGATAAAATGGCATCCGACAAAAACGATGTTTGTTTTTTTTCCTGGCCTCAAAAAGCCGAATAATTTTATTTCTAGTAGGGGAGATGGGGGCATAATGGCCACCTTAAGGAAAACGCTTATTTAACCATAGAGAACAGCTGTAATATGTGAATTACATCATTGTTTCGTGTTCAGACACTCAAATAGTCTATTGCCTAATTGGATGAAACTTGAAAAAGTAGATAAAAACGTTTAAAAATGCATTTTAAAATTTTTTGCCGAAAGCTGAAAACCAGTCACTGTAGAGGCATAATGAGAAACCCCCCGAGGCAGTATGAGCACCATTAATGAAGGCATAATGAGCGTTTTCTGCCGGGGATTCTAGCAGCATTTGGCCTATTGGTAAGATGTCGGAGAGGTAATCAGTAGACTCGAGTTCGATTCCTGGTCGAGGTGATTTTTTTTTATTTATCATTCATAGATCATTCGTAGATTCATCACACAAAGCAATAACAAAATAATCTAGGTCTGTTTGTAGAATTCAAAGGATTATGTTTCTGGTGTTTTGTTTGACGGATGAAGCTTTGATGCTATTAGCCGTATAATGTAACAATAACAAAAAAATCAATCATGAATGGTATGTGCAAAAAACATCCCCTCGAACAGGGATCGAACTCGAGTCTACTAAATACCTCTCCGACACCTTACCGATAGGCCAAATCAAAGTCAAACAAGTCAAACTGTAGCTCTATTACTCAGTTGACTTCATCGAGTTGAATTCGCTGCTAGATTCCCCGGTAGAAAATGCTCATTAGGCCTTCATTGAAAGTGCTCTGTTCACCTCTAGTGAACAAATTAAAGTACAAAAGCGTTTTAAAATTGATTAAAGTGAAAATCAAAAATTTTATGATGTTGAAAATTGAGAAACAATGTGTAGATCATGTTGCAGTGCGTACATTTCAGATCAAGATGATTTAAAGGTCATAAAAGCTTATTTAATGGTGCTCAAAAATTATAATATTTTCGTCACTTGAGAACCTAGCTGGTTATTATTTAATATTTCTGTATAGATTAATAGGATATTTCTTTTTTGGTGAAAAATTAATACTATGGGTAGTACGAAACAAGTCCTTATGAAAATTTGTTTAAGAAAATACGTATTTATGTAGAAAAAAGGAGTGCTCATTATGCCCTGGGTGCTCGTTATGCCCTCATCTCCCCTATGGCAAGAGAAAGATACTTAGCGTACACAGCAAAAATTATTTTCTGTAAAATTACGCAAATGTCCTGTAACAAAAAGGAGCAGAACATTTACCGTAATTTTACAGGTCGAAAACATGATTCCGTGACATTTAATTTTTAGTGTACAACTTTTTTACAGGACATTTGCTGTAATAATAAATGAATCTTCGTTAACTTTCAAGGAAAACAATTTAAAATTACAGGTTTTGTTAATTACAGGTGATTTATTTTAAAGGTTGCAGTTTTTGCACGTAATAGTCAACTTATTTTTCTGTGTAGGTATCAGAAAAAGCGAAACATTAATAAAAATAAAAATCCTCTAAAGTTGAAATAGTTATTTTACCACTCCTATTCAGAGACCTACGGGTTTTAATCAGGAAGGTGGCAATCTAGTTCTTCTTTCGAACAAGAATCTTTTTCTATTTTTCTATCCATCGGGAGAGACGTTTATGATGTTTTCCTCTCAAAGTAGTACGAAGTCTCAAAAGTCAAAATTTCAACCAATGAGGAATCAGAATGATTGATGTGTAAGTGTGCTATCAACCCAACCCCCTGGCAACTTGACGTTTCCCATACTAATCGCGTGTGCCAGTTTTTCTGGTTCTCTGGTTCTGTCAAAATCTCATTTTCACTCAACAAACATATCGAAAGGGTGGATAATGAAATGTTCGACAAATTAAGGTTTCAAACATATTTTTTATTGAAAAAAAAAGTTTTTAAAAACAATGATTAAGAATCACCTATTAAGCGGAAAATGAGTTGATATTTAAAGAAAAACACGATAATATGGTCAAAAAAGTCAGCGTGGTAAATGGCTTTTATTTATGAAATACACAAACAAATTTTAATTCAAAAATCTTGTAAATGTTTTCCCGCATAGAACAGTATTATACAATAACGATTTCCATTATCTTCCTCCTAAGACACACGAAAGATTAGCTTTATAGTTTTGGATTATTGATGTACGATTAAGGTAGTCTTTTTTCCATGGAATGGAATCGTTTGGACGCACTTTACGATACAGCGAACGGGTCGTTAAGTAGAGTAACCATTCATTTTTTTTGCTTTTTTCTACTCGTTCTAAAACGGTTTGATCATTCGTGTTATCTTTATCTAATGATCCTCTCATAAAAAGGTAACGATAGAGCATATCGTCACCCAATAATGAAAAGATTCAAACCCAATTTGGGGATTTGTTAATTTTATAAATTGCAATTGGATTTCCGCAAAAAATAAAAAAAAAGTTTAATGTACTCTTATTCATTTTATTTCACATACCTATAGTTTATTATTCCTCTAAAATGATTAATTAAAAAAAAACAAACCTTCCGCGGATGTTTGCAGGAACAGCTTCCGGATGTTCCATCGCTGCAGCACTTACGAACTGCAGCCTGCTGCTGCATCACTGCCAAACCGGTCGGCGGGTAGTGATGCTTTTCCTTGCATTGGTTCTGCCTCCGGAAGAAAAAGTTTCTTCGGATTTTTCCTCCAGCTTGTGCCTGAGAATAAAAAAACAATTTCAGTTTTCCACAATGAATACAAAAACGTATTTTACTTACCCTCATATATCCTTCTTCGAAGCCTTCGTCTTCCGGTTCCAGTTTCGTAACTGGACGAGTCATAATAAAATTTGCCCGACCTGATCCGGGAGAAACTTTTTTTTACACAGTTTGACAACGCGTGTTGATGTGACAGCGAAGAAGTGTGTGCGTGTTGCTAAAATACTCAATTAATTCTGAAGACCATTAATTGTATCTTTCTTAAATAGTTCTCTATCATTTGATTGCGTTGCAAAATTAATCATTTTGTTCCTAAGAATATTCATCGTATCTTTCGGGAATAATATTTTATCCGTTCAAGCAAAGGCACATTTAGCCAAGATGCAATATCGAACGTTACTATTAATGTTATCAGAATAGAATGATACGGAAGATTCAGCGTACAGTATTGGCTCATGCGGGTTATTGCATGGTAAATTTTAAAAACAACATTTTATTCATTTCTAAACAATATTACCTTTGTTAGTTTTTTTCGAAGAGATTCTTTAGAATCATTAAGTTGCTTAGCGAAGGACTCCATCCGAAACACAATCAACACATAATTTCAACAACAAGTTTCGATGGTTAACTAAAGCATCTTGATCCAAAATGTTTTCGGCTAATCCTCTAAAAACATCCCGTGCATCATTTGAAACCTGTGTCAGAGTTCGATTCATTATGATATCATAATATAGTATACTAAGTTTATACTTTGATGATTTTGTTCTACAATTTTTACCTCCAACTCGGTTATTCTGCAGACCTTTAACACATCGGCATTAACTTCTAATCTGCCAATAAAACTATTGAAAAGTTCATTTCTGCAATCTTCACATTTGATGCTACTTACTATTTTTTTTTTTTGAATTAAACTTTCCGAAATTTTATCTGTACGTCACTTGTGCAAATGCAAAGCCATCACCTCAACTCGTTCCCGCTTTCATTCTCAGTGTTTACTATCTCAACATATTTGTTAAACTAATATTTCATAACATTCAGCTGGATAAAATTTTACCGTAATAAACTTAAGGAAATAGCGGAACTATTTCAAACCACGTTATGTTTAACGAAATAAACTCATAACTCTATCTGGTGACGCCTTGTAACAAAAACACAACGGATTCGCAAGGAATATTGAAAGATATTCCTTAAAATCTTCCTTGACGGATTCGGATGAAAGATGGCCATTTTGTAATCTTTGCTATAAACAGAAATGTTATTAAGTTGGAACCGAGAATGGAACACAAATAGATTGAAATAAAATTACTTATTTCATTGACAACTATTATAAAATTTAATTATAAAGTTATTTATTTTTCTTTTTTGCATCACTTTTGATTATGTGCCCTTTTAAAATGGTATTTCGTCAGTTGAATTGCATCCACGGATGCCGAAACAAAATCAAGTGGTTTCAATGGAAAATGAACGTTGCCGCTGCTAGGGACGACCCAGGATGCATGTAAACAAACGCGACTAGTGCGACATCTACCATTTTGAAGACGGCACAGCAAACTCGACTAAACTGTCAAGTTGCCAGCACGCTCGAAATTCTTTAACCAATTATCGTTAAAAAGTAACCATTTTCACACCTTTCCGCGTTAAGTGATTTTTTGGTTTTTTCCATAGAAGTCATTTTTTGACTTCTCTTGAGAAGTGGAAATATGGTTACTTTTTAACCGCAAGAAATTATTGCGGAAAAGTTGAAAAACGGTTAATTTTGAACCATATCGCAAAATGGAAAGGAAACAGGTAATTTTTTTCTTTAAGATACTAGAATTGGGATGTTTTGAACTGGAAAAAGAAAAATGATGCGGGTTTAAGAGTAACTTCTTTATTTTTCTCAAAATTAATCCTTCCGGCTCAAAATTACCAGGAAGCAACTTTTGAAGAGTCGTTGCCATCGCTGGGGGCAGGCCACCGGAAGCACCAGCAAGAGCACAATTGGCTTCATTTTCCACCTTTCGGCTTCAACAGTCCGTTCGGAGGCAAGCCCCAGATGATTAGCAACGCGTTCTCTGCTGGATGAAATTTTGGTAAAAAGTTTTCGAAGTTTCTAGTATCGGCAGAGGCATCACGGGTTTAAATCTCTTTATTGTTTCGCTCCCGTTGCGGTATTGCAGTTGTGGCAGAACCATGTTCCGAATTGAGGAAACTGCAATCACTCTTTTTGGTTCTGTTAGGCTAGTGCGTGGAACCATTATGCAGGCTCAAATTTGCCAGCTACCAAGGGACAGGCCGTTTCATATCTTCTATTTCTACTCGCCGTAGATCCCGGGTTCAAAATCAGGAACCGGACAGTGAGAGGA